>NC_051155.1:214678840-214759302 GCF_013339745.2 Dermacentor silvarum | reverse complement strand
CCACCCGCAATACCAAGTATACGCCCTAACAACAAACTCTCGCCGTCCCGCTCCGGCGTGGGCGACCGCGTCGCACGCGCATCATTTATAAGCGTCCCTGTCGAATGGTTTGGCAGCGCTTTGTTAACCCTCTTTTGAAGTTTCTAGCGAGCGTACGAGGACGCTCGGCGTATTGCCTTTGTCTTCTCGCACAAACTGCGTTCAATTTTGTCCGACGCTCGTTGTTCGTTCGCGAGCACACGCGCTTGCTCGAGTGATCCTGCGACGCGAAGGAAGGCAGCGCCGAAGACAAGCAATGAATAGCAAGAAGTAGAGGAATTGAGAAAAGACAAACATGTCGCCATGAATGTGAAAGTTCAGAACCTCACATCAGATTAAAAAGAAAAGACAGATTAACAGGAACCCAGCACGCCTAAACTTGTTTCCCTGAAACGTCCAACCTGTGAGTAATGGGCCCGAGACAAAGCTTAAAACAAAGGTTATTCTGTGCCCCCCCCCCCCAAAAAAAAAAAAAAAGAAAGAAAGCGAATGCATTTGTGAGCGGAGAGTAATGGCTAGTAACGAAAAGAGGGGGACGGCGTGGTGAGGCCTGTAGCGCGTTGTCCTTTGGAGCGTGGTTGAATTCAGCAGTTTGTTGCGCCGCCAGAAACCACCTGGAGCTTCGGCAAGGTGGCCAACGGGCTCACACAATTTTCGGCGTGTGCGCACACGTACCAGCGCACGCTCAATGCCTTCCTTTTAGGGAAAATGGATCACCTTTATTATAGTTCTCCTGATTTCTAGTATATAGACATAGACGAGCTATGTAATGCTTTACACACTATAAGAAATGTCGTTTCTGGTGTGCTGCAAGGGAGCCACATTACCTTAAACTATAGAGTTGTGATTTTGTAGCGATGCCTTCCACTCGATTCTATGCCGCTATTATCATCCATCGTTCATGACCAGTTGATCCCATTGATAACGCTGGCGGAGCGTCACTCTGACTATGCACTGACGAAGAGCGACGAGTGCGAGAAGAAATAGCGTAGAAAAAAAAATAACCGACGATTATGGCACTCCCTAATGCGAAATTTGAGCGCAGCTCTATACGTGTTTTCATTTCAGCAATATATTGGCTGGCGCGGACAACCTGTACCGTGCGGCACGTTGCAAACGGAGCGAAGTGTGGTGCGACTGACTCGCTAATCGGGGGATGGCGAGAGCCAGAGCGGGGGTGACGCGTGGGCGCGATTCACAGCAGCCGCCGCTGACCGACCTCCCAGACGACGCGCGCTACGCTGGCGCCATCTCGTAGCCATCGTCGCCGCACTACGCTTTTCTTCTCACGCTTTCGCCATACCCTCCTCCGCTTTCCGCCTCGTGGTTCCGCTGCACCCTCCTCTCCGCTTCCCTCCTCGCGTCTTTCATCCCCCGCTGCGCTCCGCGTTCGCTTTCATCATTCGCTGTGCTCGTTCGCTCGGTTACGCCGACACACGCTGCAGGAACGGGCACCTAAGAGCTGGGCTCTAAAATTAATCGCTAGAAAATCGTGGTCCTGCATAATGTACATGGTGTGGATTTCACGATTTCCCTGGATGGGGGGAGGGGGAAGAAGATTTTGTACGAAGCCGTACTTAGAACAGCCACGTGAAACTATAGCGCGAACTTACAATCTTAAAACATTACGCAGATCCAACGCACATTTTGGAATCTATGTGAATGTATATACCCAACGCTCATGTAGCAGCGGAAGCCAGAACTGCCAGAACGCTGCCGTGGCGCTGGCAGAGCCGATGGAGCGGAGCATGATGGCACGAACACTTGGCTTTGTCGTTTTTATAGCAAAAGCTGTATATGGCTAGGCGAAACGAAAAACCGTTCGTCCCATGTTTCGATAAACGTCTCCATTGACTGCGCCGTCAGTTACGTCGTTCTCTACGTCGCACCCAAGCGCGAGCGCCATTGGCAGCGCCATTAGTGACGTCGTTCTTAGCGTTGTACCTGATCTGCCCGCAAAGCCGGCTCCTCGGTTCGCCGTTGTCGCATGCGTTCGATATCTCGAGTCAGCTCGGCGTCGTGGTTAGCAGTATCCGCCCGCCACTGGTGCTTGCGTCCCACTCACTTCGCGATTTCAACGTGGACGTTTCGTCAGCATACGGCGCGCGGCGACGATTTCATCACCACCAAACTGCAAACATTGTAACTGCCCCCTGGCGGACCAAAATCACATCTTGTGGGCATGCCAAATAAACCCTCCGCCGAGAGAACTCTTTAGGCGAGCTCCTTCACATGAAGAGTGGGAGATGGAGACGAAAACCTACAACCCGGAAGACCAGATACGGTTGGCGGAATGGGCTGATAGCGTCGCGGCGAAGCAGACGCCACGCTAGCCCATTCCGCTGGGAAAGAAAACTCCACTCAACCTCGATAATAAAAGTTTATTCTCTCTCTCTCTCATCGCCGTTGGACTTTATATGGAACCTCACGGAGACGACGAAGGCGAAGGCGACGACGACGCCGACGGCAGAAATCCGCTTGGAGTGTCCATGTAATTGCTATCGCAATAAAACAAAAAAGACAAAAAACAAAAAACAAACCAAACTAGACAGTATTCGCAAGGAAAACGTGACGTGAAATAAACATGAATAGGAGTAAAATCAGGCATATAAAATGGAAGCTGAACGGCTTACAGAAGACAGAGGAATGTGGGCCTAAATTCACAAAACCTTTTTACGCTAGAATTGTTCGTAAGAAAGAATTTCAGCCAACCCGGATGCAAGACATAATATTATCTGAAGGCGGCCGGCCAATGGCAAAGAGCCCTTACGAAAGAAATGCTTTGTGAATCTGGCCTCTGATTTTTAAACAGAGACAAAGAGTGAATAAGCAACTTAGACCTTTTCTCAACACCGCTGCCTTTACAATCATATCTGTTGTCCTCGGACAGCTGACGGGTGTTCGCCATAAGTCTCTTTCTCCCGCTGACATTAGCTCGCCGCCGAGGTGGCATTCGGCCGGCTCTTTTATCGTGGTCATATTTGCTTGCTCAAGAGGAGCCGCCGTGGACAGCGCCAACTCTGAACGGCAACACAAAATCCCCGGCTGCTCGTTGTTCGCTGCGGTATATATACGCCCAACAAAACGCCACCGCCGCGTCCGAATCGACAACCGCAGAGGGGAAGCGCTCGCTGTTTCTATTCAGGCCGAATCCCGCTTGACTCGGGCAATCAGGTCACGTCAAACGGTGTCTAAACCCGCGCCTCCAGAGTCCCGCTTCTTTACCATTATGTTTTATTTTTGTCTGTTTTTCTTTCTTTTCTTTTCTTTGAATATACAAAACACTTTCGCTTGTTTTCTTTCTGAAGTTTTCTTGAGAACAACCTCAGCATCGTCTAGAAACTCGCTGGCGGACCTTCGCAGAGCCTGGAAAATGGCCGCTTCTTTACACTTCACACATTCCTCTGGAGAGGAAGCTGAAGATGCCATACGAAGCCGGCGGCTCGTGGAAGCCCGGATTCAGGAGTCGCCTTTCATCACCCGTGCACTGCCAACAACTACTAACATAAGCGTAGCGAAAGACGGAGAGAGAGAGAGAGAGAGAGAGTGAGTGTACTGCCGCAGGAAAGAGTACCTACGGGGGCATACGGGTCAAGGCAAGGAGGCAAAGCCGGCAGCCGACGGTGCAGGAAGCCAGCAAGCGGAGGGGAGAGATCTCTGAAAGCTTGTTTGATCGCCGCTTCAACTTTCGTCCAGTTTACGCTATACTGTCGAGGATACATTTGTGCAAGTTAGCTTCGTGCGAGGTGGAAGGATTTTCTTGCGTTAGAACGAGGAAGGAAAAAAAAAGGTTAGAAAGAAATAAAGCATGGCATCTGCGAACGTATACGATGAAAACGAGCGGGCCACAAGGAGCGTCTGGTGAGACATCCACGAAGGGAACAAGCTAGCGAACCAAACGATAACAGCGGCTACATGAAAGGCGTCGATGTCGGTGTCCGGAAACTCGAGCCTGCTTCGGGCTGGCTGCTTTTTCCTTTCTTGTTCTTTTCTTTCCCTGCCCCTTTTCGCTTCGCTCTATACCCTTTGCGAATACTCTTTGCCGAGTGAGCTGAGATCCTTGCTGCATGCTGTGGTTGGTTGTGGTCGTGGCAGAAGTGGTGGTGGTATAGATGGTTGGGACGTTTGTTAGTACTTTTGCCGGAATGTAGCACGCTTTCAGCACACAGTGGAAGCACTCGCGACTGACATTGTAGTGGACTGCATATTCGGAATGCAGCGCTCGTGCAGGAAATTTTAATAATTTCGCGATGTTTGCCCACTAGCAAGTCAGGTATGGCAATTGTACTGTCCGATGCTTTATGTCTAAGGCCCCTTTTCTGGTTTGCTGAGAGCAATGAAGTTCCATAAAATGAAAGAGAGAGATAGAGAGAGATAGAAAGCAGGGCTGTTAAACAGAAAAGCGTCTGCTTGGCTACCCTAGGTTGGGGAAGTGAAACAGGGTAATATAAAGAAGAGAGAAAGGAAAGTGGTGAATGTCTGCACGTACGCTGGCAGTACCACGCAGTCAAAGGCGGTCGCACAAGTCAGTCATTTTAAAAAAAGCATATAAGTGCTTTCCATTTTTTCTACACCGATTAATGGTGGGGACGGTGAAACCTCCGGTTTACTACAAGGGTGATAATTATATGAATACGCTACTTATTTGAGCAGAGTTTCACAGTGGGGCTGCAGTGTACGGCAATGGACCGAGGACATTATAGGACAAGTAGATCCATTGAAATACTCCTCGGTACTCTCTATTGCTCACACTGCCGTAATCCGTCATTAAAATTGCAGTTACCACTAAATCTTTCACGCTATGGCGCGATGCTACTGTGTCGGCTGTCGGTCGGAGTGGCCTGCAGTGACAACTATCGCATTGGAATGGCTGCTTCACTAACGTGAGCTAAGTGCAGGCCTGAAGATACAATCATTGCCTCTGCCACTGTTCCAGCTTCGACAGGCAACGCCAGACTCTCCAACGTTCCTTGAACTGACAATACGTTACAAGACGAACCTCCTTTTACCGAAGAAAACGTGTACTGGGAGCCTGGACTCAAAGCTCATCAGCCCAGAAAGCCACACGAGTTCTTCTAAAGTACATGAAGGCGACAGACTTGAGTGCCCGAGTGTAGGCACGCTGCACCTTGTATAGTGCATGTGATTGATCTTCACTCATGTCTTCTAGCTCTCTCTTTCGCGCACCCGCTTGCAAGTAGTAAATTGGACAAAGTCTAGTGAACCTGTTTGCATTTCATTCTGTTTCTCTCTCTCTCTCTCTCTGGCACCACGAGCAGAGGCACGAACAAGACAAACATTTTGCTCATCTTGTTTCTCGGCTTCTCAAACAATTCGAGGCCGCTGCGATAGCCAGAGATGAACTCCTCTTTACGTGATATACAGCGTGCTGCTGACGAGCGGGAACGCCATGAGTTTACCGGAGCCGTCTGCTGCGCTAATGCCACGTTCAGGACATTACCACCTTCACAACTCTTCTCAACGACCCGTTTGAAGCCTATAGGCAAGGAACCCTCCGACAAGAAAAATGGTCTGCAACGCACATCATGTAAAAACTATGAGCATGGTACTTGCCAACATTGAATTTGCCCTCGCATGTTATTGCCAAGCCTGGTATTATTGGGTTCGCTTCTAAAGCCTACGGGTGAAACGAGTAAGAGACGCGGTCTGAGAACGAGATAATCTCATATGCTATTAAGCAGTGATACGACAAAGCTTCTAAATGCTACATGGCATGAAATGTTTCAGACTCGATAGCGATGAAGATAAATAAAATTATGGGAAGAGTAGAGAGTTTCGAATGAATTTGGGCTGTGCGTCAGCACGATAGAAGCATGTCAAAAAGAACACCTCGAAAGGTCTTCGTTTATCAGTTTTCGCCCCCTCGCGCCTTAAAACACCATACATTATCACGTTTTTTTGCCGGGTCTAGTCTCTTACGCCTCAGTACAATGTCTAACGAATAAGTGCTATATTGATGGCAATGAGTAAAATGTGGCTCAACATGCCCGTGACATATGTTTAGCATGCACTCGTCGTGACTCAATATTTCATGCTACCACGTAATGGTACAAAACTCGCACCTAAACGAGTTTCTCACGCAGCCACTGCTGAGGCTTGTTAAGGTAGAACATATGCAATCAACACAGTGTATGCCAGTGTTAATATCGGTCTGTTTTTTTTTTAATGAACAAATTGCCCGAGTCCCTTTATAAGGCTCCCGCACCAACTGTCAGCTCTGGCTTAAAATGACTGCAATAAACCGCAGCTGTATGTAACATATTTTGCACACCCTCCCATCTGTGCTGATCGCTGTATGCACTTGAGCGGTCGAATTACGCGGTAAGGGAGCAAGCATCCCGCCGTTAAACAAGACGCTGACAAACAAACCAATGGTTAGTGCGCGGACTGGTCAGCACAGGCGCATGAAATGCGCCACGGGAGGTAATGGTAAACCATAAAATTACAAGACACATAAAAAAATTATGTGCCTGCTGTCGAACGCGCGCGTTCTTACAGCTCCTATACACATGCCAGTAGCCGGGTGCGATGTTAACTAGATGAACTCCGGGCCACCATTACCGAAATCGCCAAAGCCGCACCAACAGCCTGCTTCTTGCGCAGCCATTACCTCTCCGCCGAAACAAGGTGCACGCTCCGAGAAACAACACCGATTTGCGTTATCATCTTGAAGTTGGAAGTCATTACTGGCCAGCGCGATGGCCGCTTTCAAGGTTCCTAAAATGTGCGTAGCGCTGCCGGAGCGGTGGCTGCTACTCACGGAGCATTAAACTGATACGCATAGGTGCGCCGAAAAGAGAAATAAGAAAATATGCGCAGATAACCATTAGACTCAGAATGCGGGAAAAACGTTAACGCTTGCGAATGTTCTTCTTTCTTTTTTTTTTTTTTTTTTTTTGAAGCCCCGCGGGGGTTTGCACTGCTGGTCGTTCCGATATGCCTGGCCGGATATGGAAGCGGCAGACGGCAAGGGGTAAGAAATTTAGAAAACACGTTTTTTTTTAATTTCTGATGAATTATGGGCTACAGTTTCGCATTTTATCTATAGCTGCGGGAATTATGTTGTTCAAACTAGTGGTTGGTGCAGGATGGGGCTAGTTGCTTAATCATTTGTGTAAGCCAAGCGCAGTCCACCCTGGACATTTTTGAAGCGAGATATCTACAGTGAACCCTTGAACAATACGCCCTTAGTTCTAGACTTAGATAACATAAAATAATAATTTGGAAGCTGTCTTGAGCCTATGGCAGAAATAAACTCCGACAAGCTGCCAACTTGAGGAAGTTGGTGACTGATCTTGCCCAAGCGCTCTTGCTTTGCCCTGATGAAAAGAAGCTTTAATTCGTTTTCCGAGGCCTCGTTGAAGTGTGTTATTCTGTCTATAGTTTCTTCGTCTTCCTGTGTTCGAGTGACAGCAAGAAAGTATGACTACATGTAAGACGTATAGACATCGCTTTTTCCTGTTTATAAGCAACTGAAAACACGTTAAATTTTATATACTATGGTCGCACAAGAGACACGTACGTACGTGCCTAAAGTGTTAGGTGTGTGAATGTGGAGAAAACACAGGGTCACGTTTTTAAAGCGAAGCTTTATATGTCTAGGCGAAATTGCATATGGCTAGGTGAAATCGCCTCTCCCCAGAAAACTATCAGCATCAGCATTGGCTCGAGCGTCGTTTTCTTCTTCCGCAGCTGGTTCGTTGGCTCGTGCTCGTGCTCGGCACGCGCTCGTGCCACTGCTCCCGCGTTCGCCATCATCGTCTGCTTCCACATACTGACGGCGTTGCCGCCAATCACTCCAGCGTAGAATTTCAGTTTTCTGTCGTCGTAACGGGGAGGTCAGGTTTACGGCGGCATGAGCCATGGCTTTAGGAGGTATGAGCCATTCATTGTCTTACGCAAGGAACAGATTTAATTTTGAAGCAATTTCATTTTGAAGAATCGCAAGCCGCAATGGCGGCCAGATGCTGCTAGCCATGCCGCCGAGCAAACTCGAGACATCGAACGCAAACGACTACGGCGGACTGCGGGCATACCGTCAGTGACGTCGTTGTCTCTGTCGCAGCCGAACGTGGGTGCAACCTCGTAATTGTCACAAACACCGGGGCCTCACCTGCAACCTCACCCAGTCACAAACACCGGGGCCGCACGTTCCAGCTTCGCTGGTTAGCCATCTTCACAGAGTGGAAGGCCGACGAAACAGCGAAGCTGTTTAAGCCAGCCATAATTTGTGGTTCGTAGTCAAGAAACTATCATCATCAGCAATAAAGAAATAAATAAAATAAAATAAACTTTCTTGCCGAGGCGGGATTCAAACCCGCGTAACCAGTAGGCTATACAGCCACGCTTGTAGAATAAGCATTTATGCGAACCATGTGATTGCGTTCGAGCATCGTCGTCTTTGTCCACAGCTGGCGCGTTCGCACGCGCTCGTGCCAATGCTCTGCGAGGTGAAGAAGAGGTTTTACGCAATATGCTCGGGAGAGAGATAAAGAAAATGAGAGCGAGAGAGAGAGAGAGAGAGACGCATTCACGGAGCGAGTGAGCTGGAACGTGTTGTCGGCATTGCAACGTGGTGGAACATGGTGTCGGTGTTGCAAGCTGCGCTATGCAACGCGCAGTGACGGCCGTAAGTCCGAGAGAGAGAGAGAGACGCATTCACGGAGCGGGTCTCCTGGAACGCGTTGTCGGCATTGCAACGCGGTCGAACGTGGTGTCGGCATTGGAACGTGGTGTCGGTGTTGCAAGCTGCGGTAAGCAACGCGCAGTGACGGCCGTAAGTCCGAGACGCGCGAAGAGAGATTATCATCATTATGAGTAATAAGATGAAAAGCACGCGCTCACTTCTGGAAACTTCTGGGCTACGATCGCCCAGCTTCGCTGTTTCAAGCCTTGCGCGGCCGAGTGCAAGGTTAAGCGTTTTTCTTTAAGGATTCATTTCATTTACCGTTGTCCTTGCTCGGCATCATTGGCTCATGCGACGACGCGTCCATGTTCATTGCTGTTACCAGCGTGCTCAGTCGCTTAGAGCGAATGACGATGCGAAATGAGTTGAATGCGAAATAAAACATTTCGGACAAGTTAAGACCTGTTCCCGACGGCTTCTCTAAAACTATAGCTATTTGATGGAATGGCGCTAAATAATAATACTGAGGAAGTAAGAAAGAAGGAAGGAAAGAACTTGTGTAGATGCGTTACACGTGTTACAATCTATGCGAAGCAAAGATCTCGTGCACCCCTTGCCTCCCCTTCCGCGCTTGACGTGCATCTGAATATATATATTGAAACAAAATTGCCTGAATACGTTTGAGACGGGTTCTATCCCGTCCAGAACTGGTTCGATTTTAAACGATTCTTTCTGTCATTGAAGAGTGCCCGATACTGTTGCGAAATCGGGGTGTCCGCGAGTGGTGGCTGCGTAGACTCCAGGGCTGCTGCTGCCGTGCCTTGTGCCAGGCGAAAAAAAAAAGAAGTCTGGAGGGACGAGAAAATGAGATTTGTGTACGGTAACTTACATGACAACGATCAGCAGAGGAAAGCGAGCGAGAGAGAATCATTTGCCTCACTAAAATACCAATTCGGTTCCCTAGGCGCTCTGGGATTTACAAAGTGTTCATTCACCGCGTTCTTCTCCCCAGCAGCAGGGTCAGGGATGTTCCGTCGCCCCGCTCGTAGTTGTCGAGTCGGGCCCCTTGACCTTTGGAAGGTATGCGTTGTCGGGAGTGTGGGCTAACCACACGCGTGCGTTGAACTGACCACTTGTGACCGTTGCTTCTGGGGTTGCTCCTTTCATCAATGTTTCCTTGTGTTTAGCGCCAAAACTTGAGAATAAACGGAAAGGAGACGAAAAAAAAAAACACACAAGCGCTATCAATTATCTTGACTGTGTCCAAGTGGTTGATCGAAGTGCGGCGCATACCTAGTGTAATATACCCAGTGACCCACTCGGACCAGAAGGTTGGCTTCGAACCCGGTTCCCAGGTCACACCAGCCTGATGCTCTACTCATGAGACCACGGACTACCCACTGACCCATGCTGGCGTGAAAGTAAAACAATTAGGTACCCGTCACATATTTACAAATACCGGAAAGTGTGCGAAGTAACTGAAGAATGCTCATCACAGTAAAATGGCGTCTCTACTGACTGTCATTTAGACCACGAAGCCTAGCTCCAAGAAGCACTTATAGGCGTATTCAGAAGAAACACACCTTCACGTGGAAACTATATATGGCGCTCGCTGACAAACGAAATCATGCGCATTTCGGTTCAGCACGGGTTTCAGCAGCTGCACGAACTTCACGCGGTTATGGCAGCATTATTCGAATAGAAGGGCACAGTTTCGGGGTACAAAATATCGCGACGTACAAATTAATGCGAAAATTGTAGCTCGATTCATAATTTGATATATTTAGATCTGTGTGTTTGTATAAATAGTATGGTGCTGTTCATTACCCTAGGTATTTTAATTTAAAGGGAATGCCGTTAACGAGCACGTGCATCAGTCAAGCGTGAAAGTTGGCCTTCCGGTTGCTTCGTTTCGTGCGAGAGGCGAAATAACCGCGCAAGGCGACGTTGCTCTTACTTATTATCTCCGAAAAAGAGAGGAGTGGGGCCACTATACACAGCCTCAAATCGCAAAACCGTAGCTAAAGAGTCGAAAGAAGAAAATGCGATATATAACGAATAAATAAGGAGAGTGAAAAACTAACATTGTCCTCATCCGGGATGTGACTGGCCCACGGCTTCGCTGATGTGACTGGCGCACGGGCGAACAGGTGTCTTTTCTTTTTTTTGATTGCCAGCGTGGCAAGCCGCTATCAGTTCCGGCTGCGTCCCTCTTTGATGACGCTCGCTGAATGTAGAGGAACTTCGCTTGCGATGAAGGTAACATTGTTACTTGCAACTAGTGTAGGGTCGTGTTTCTATCTCTTCTTGCATAAAATATGTTAATCATAGTCGTTATACATTCATGCTTGCATTCAAAGACTTTGTTTGTTTGTTGGAGAGTTTTAGGTCGCTCAATCTTTCAACAGAAAAGTTATTCGTTCCTACCATACACTGTTACAGTTTGAAGAAGTATCATATAATGGGCACCGAGAGAACCAAAGAGAGTGGAATAAAAAGAAATGCAGGAAGGCTAACCGGATGCCGCAACATCTACATTTGCGATCTTCATTCGCAAACATCATTCGCAGGTCAAGGTAACTCAAATAATACAGGAATCTTGTATTTTTCAGCTAAAATGGACAAACTCTGATCGGCGCCTGCCTTGGGGTCTCTTGAAACATCGTAAGCAAATGGAAAATAACAGTGTGACAGTCATCGTGCTGGGAGTCAAACCGATGACCTAAGGATTTCCAAGTGGATGATGGCTCGGTCCGCTAGGCTACAAACTCGCTATCAGCACCAGTAATATCTAACGTAGGTCATTAGCCTATAAGGGCTGCTCAAGGAGGGATGGGACGTAAAATGATTTGATAAGAATAATATTAGGAGAACTATAGAACGGAAAGTGATATGCATTACAGTTGGAGATTGGGAAATAGCAGCATGCATTAGGGATACAACACGGGTATATGACATTTCTGTTGACTTAGACGTTGAAGTGGAGTTGTAATGTAATATAAATTGTAGATCAGGTAACTGGTAGTCGGTTAGAGTCACAAAATGGATGGTAAGGAATGAGGTTTGAGCAAATTAGGAAGTTTGCGACTATAGGACTTGGCAGGCTGACGCAAAACAGGGAGAAATTGGACATAGCTTTGGGCGGCCCTCCATCCTACCGTCGACATCAAATACACCCATAATAATGACAAGTCGACCCTTTGCTCCTTCGCAGCACTCGGAATGGAATGGAATGAAAAAACTTTATTGGAGGTCCTTCGGAACGTGCACTAGCACGTAGCGGGCCGCTCCCACGTCGGGACAGAAAGGCCTAGCCTCTCCGCCACGTCGCGGGCCTGGTGGAGTGTGCTGAAATAGTAGAAGCGCACAGCGCCTCTATAGAAGAACGCTGGGATTCCCGCCGCATGAAAGACATCCGATGTAGAGATGTGATGAAGGCTTAATTGACAACCATTACGGGGCCATGCTTCGCTGACAGCGAAACAGAGACGGACTGGTGTGGAGAATAGGTAAGAAGGCGTGCGTTTAGCTTACAGCGCGGGCGCATTAGCAAAAGTCACCGCACTGGAAGCTGCTATAGTGCAAAGGCCAGAAGCTGTGGATACGAAAATAAACCAACGAAGCCAAGGGCACGGTTGGCTAAATAATGCCCACGGATGGACAACAATTGATGTTTGTTTGGCGCTATGAGCGAGGGAATTAAAACAGAGACGTTGACATCCTCACCCTGCCAACGCACACTTCATGCTTCTTTCTATGGTTCTGGGCAATAAATAGCGCATTACCTTGATTTTAGTTTGCGCCTGAGCTTTGGTATAAGCGTCTGCGATCGATGGTACACATTGCCGCCTCATTTACAATCGAACGTCTATCTCCGCTAACGGAAGAAACGAAATTTTGATGTGTGTTCTCCAAATCGAAGAAGAAAAACTGGAACAGCACTTAGTGTTCACGCCGAAAAGGAACAAAAGCGAAGGGAAAGATAACGTGGAAGGGTACGGGCCATAATACGCGAGCGTATCAAGAGTAATGCGTTTCAGGTGGGCGGCAAAAGAGGGGGCGGACTCGGAGGCAGCTGGAAAAAAAAAACGGGGACTCGAAGATGCTTCCGTGATCAGCGGTGATCAATCGCAGAGGCGCGAGGCACCCTCGGCGCGCGAAACCAGAGCCGATCAATTTGGGACGTGGGCAATTTTCGCGGTTTTCTTTGTTTCCCTCCCTGGCCCCTAAGTGGGCGTAACAAGTCCAGGTGTATCGGTCTGGGTGGAACTCTCTCGCTCGCCTTTTCTTTTCCCGTCTATCCCTTGCAGCACATTTCTTCGGATTTTCTTCCGCTCGTCCCAAGCTGCGCGCGGCCCATGACGGGCCGCTAATGGGATTGATTAGGCGAAATGCCTGGAGATCACGTACTCGCCGTCGAATAAATTATTACCCTAGCTTGCCGCTGCCAGGGCAACGTAGAGACTTAACTATACGTATGAGAAGAACGCGGATGGCGATGATTCGATTAATTAGGCACGATGAAATGGGACAAGTGGAACGGTGGGGAGGGGGGGGGGGGACGTGTTTAGCTGATACTGTCATGCGACAAGGCACAGGGCCCCTAAAGTTGGAATAAAAGAAGGCCTTTTGCCGCGAACTTTCGATATAGGTGAAGACACAAAGCAGTCGGTGGCCACGAAGGTGCCATGGCGCGGATCCAACCGATCATCGCCGAATCGAATACCTCGCTTCGAAGACGGTCGTTTGCATATTTGTAGCAAGCTACGCGCAGATTCTCTCCGAAGTTTTCGGCATAATCCTCAACTTTCTTCTATGCAGCACGCAAACGCCATAATCGGATAATCGATGCTAACCAGCATCGGATTCGTTCAGAGAATGTGGTGGAGAATCTAAATTTACACCGCTAGACAAGAAATGTAAACCAGGCCACTGCCTTCTGCATATACGTGTATTAATGTGTGCGTCCAGTCACGTCAGAATGCGGCGAAGAGGCTGTGGCCGCAGCGCGTCCTTGAAAATGTTACATGTTTCCTTGCTAGTATACGGGCAAGAGAGATAGAAAAGAAAGAAGGCATGGGTGTTAAACAGAAAAGTATCGACCCTACGCCGGGGGAGGGGAGCAGAGAATAGAGCAGCGCCGAAATTCGCCGTGCACTTCCGATGTTCCTTTATAGAGGGTGTTCATTGTTTAAGTTTTACGGAATTTTCGGAAATTGCCTGTAGTAGGTAGCATAATTCTTATCATTGAGCTGGTTTATTCGATGAGGCGGACATTAGTAGCACGAGAAATCGAAACGCATATTCAACTAATTAACAAAAATTCCCTAATTAACTTCTTAGTTAATTACTTTATGACACATGTTACAATTTACGAATTGTAGCCGGCGAGCTTGTAAGGCGTAACCACTTAGAAATAATTTCCAGAATGACACCAGTTTGGAGATACGCGCCATCAAACTCGCCGTAAAAATGCACTGTTGTTCCACTTAGTTTTTTACCAAAATGCTGTTTTATACATTGAAGCACAAAAGTAACTGGAACGCCCTAAAGACAATGAACGGCCTAAAGACAATGAATGCAAGGAAAGCACCTGGGAAGATAGCTGTGGCCTAAATTGAAATGTAGAAATTAATAAAGAAAAGGGAAATGAAAGTGGACGAAAAGAGAACTTGCCGCCGATGGGAGCCGAACCCACATCCTCCGCATTACGCGTACGTTGCACTGCCAATTGTGCTACGGCGACTTCTATGAATCCATTCATCAACTTGCGTATTTATGTTTTCTAGATTTAGCCCCATAGGAGTGTTAGCTAGCGCCACTCAAAGCTATTGTGGGTCGATGTGGAACACCCTTTTCTGTCCGATGGCGTCACGTAACACGTGGACTTGCTCTCCTAGGTTCACGTACGTGAAATCATCGGGCAAGAACAGATGTTCCACATGCGCCCACCGTAGCTTTGAGTGGCGCTGGCTGACACTCCTATAGGGTTAAATCTAGAAAACGCGTGCATCCTCTGCCGAGGCTAAGCCTGTCCTCCAGTTGCCAGTTGCCAACTGGCCGTTGCGCCGTTGCACAACTGGCAGTGCAACGTAGGCGTAATGCGGAGGATGTGGGTTCGGCTCCCATCGGCGGCAAGTTGTCTTTTCGTCCACATTCATTTCCTTTTCTTTATCAATTTCTACATTTCGATTTCAGCCACAGCTATTTTCCCAGATGCTTTCCTTGGCTTCATTGTCTGTAGGCCTTACATGGTCATGATTAACAAACATCGAGCACCTCGGTTTCTCTTCTTCTCTCTCGTTCATATATGTATATATAGATAGATTAGTACAGTAAACACGCACTGTCCGCTTACTACTTATGGGTAAGGGTAACATACATTTAAATAGGTTTCTCATTCCCGTAAACAGTTACAAACATCGGGAAAAGTGGCGCCCTTGAAATGCACGCTCACATTTGGCAGGACTGTAGTAACATTCCGCGTTGCGCTGCTGAGCAGTACGAGGTCACGGGATCGAATCCCGGCCGCGGCGGCCGCATTTCGATGGAGGCGAAGTGGAAAAACGCCCGTGTGCTTGCATTGTAGTGCACGTTAAAGAACCCCAGGTGGTCAAAATTAATCCGGAGACCTCCACTACAGCGTGCCTCATAATCAGAACTGGTTTTGGCACGAAAACCCCCAGAAAAAAGATGTAGTTACATTCCAGCAACTACTAAGCTATGAAATAACGACCCATCTTGGAAATGTCCTATGCCGTAGTTCAATTACCGGTGCCATAGCTCATTACAGCTGCTCATTACCGTTGCTCGCTCACTGCTGCCAGAGGTTGTCGGTTGGACTTCCAGTATAGTTGCACGTCGTCATTTCTTCCAACTTTCTCCTCCGTTTACTTTACGAAAAATATGAAGGTTGTCGCAATTCAGCCCTTATTCACAATTTATTTCACGCTCAAAACAAAATATAACAGTTTCGCCCGAAGTAGAAGCAATAAAAGTGATAGCAACGTTTATAGCTGCGCTGACGTCATCTCAGAACACTATCGTGACGAGCAATGCCGCCTGCGCTGTTGCAGGCGTCGCGCCGCGATTGTGCGCGAGTCCGAAGGATAACCGTCAGCGTCTGCCAGCGCCCAAAGACAGGATTACATTGGTTTAGCTTGACGTTTAGTGTCCGTTCCACTCGGTCAGTGCATGCACCACTATGCGGTGTGTACATACAACTATGCTAATTAAATTATGGGGTTTTACGTGTCAAAACCACCATTTGATTATGAGCCGCGCCGTAGTGGGGGACTCCGGATTAATTTGGACCACCTGGGGTTCTTTAACGTGCACCTAAACCTAGGTACACGGGTGTTTTCTGCATTTCGTCCCTTTTCTAACTCTGGTTTCCTCCATGAATGTAAAAATAAACTAAACAAATGGAGGGAAAAGCCCGCTCCTACGATTGCAATAACGAGCATAAGCCAATCAAAAGAAAATGAACATGGGTTGAAGCAATGCCTCCTAAAAATTTTTTTTAGGAGGCATTGGTTGAAGTAATACCCAAAGCGCATGTTTTCAAAACGTAAGGAGCCAATTTGAAAAAATCACAGCATATCCACGGGGTGAATGATGATGAGTGGGCGAAGCTCCGGAGGGAATCATCGGATCTCCCGCTTAAGGGGACGCTAGCACAAACGCGTTAGAAACGTGCAGTACTCTCTAGTAAGGGGGAGCGGCCACAGCGTCTTACGCAGCCATTTGCACATGCCGGAACGTGCACCGCGTTTGCCGACGCCATCACATGACTGCTGAGAGAGTATACCCCCCGTATTCATAAACGCTCCTCGACTTGAACTTGACTTGCCACCGCCTTGGGCAGCGCGTTCGAAACACGTTGAAGGTAAGGCGGAGAGGCCACAGCATCTTACACCAGCTTCTTACACGGGCCGTAACGCGCTAGCACAAACGCGTTAAGCTCGTTTCATATGGTGCGATTTTGTCTGCGAATTCGCAGCTGCGGAAAATAGGCCGCCGGACCCTTCGTGCGTGCGTTTTTTCGATGTTCGGCGTGCTGAACTTCTGTGCGAAAAACGCAGATGTGTTGGTAGCCACTGTAGCGGTGGAAACAGACGACCAATAGGAGGCGGCTCGCTCATACGTTATCGCCAGTCAGAATGCTTAACGAGTATGCGAAAAACGCAGCTGCCGTAGATCCATGTGAAACGGGATTGCGAATTTCGCATCTGCGGAAATCGTAGCTGCGAAAAACGCACTGCAAAAACGCACCATGTGAAACGGGCTTTAGAAACGCGCTAGAAACGCGGCCTTTCGTTAATGTTGGGTATTTATTGCCATCGTGGTGCGTGTGTCTATGTGCGCTTCGTGGCGTAGTGGGCTAACGCCGCGCGCTCGGAAGCGAGGGGTCCCTGGTTCGATTCCGCGCTACGGACACAACTTCGGAATTTTTTTCTCATTTTTCTCAGACTGGTTACACACTACTACTACGACGACGGGGACGGAACGGGTGCCGCTATAAGGAGCTTCGCTCCTAAAAAGAAAGTGTGGGCACGGTAACTCCAAGTGTCCCAAGGTCCGGTCAGCGAGGGCAGAAGGTCCTGGCGTGGAGCGTTTATTTTCTTGAAATGACAACTAGGAAGTAGACAACGAAAATCGGAATGCATATGTGCCCAGACGAAGAATGGGCATAATGATGGTGATGTGAAAGGCATCCATGATCCTTTGAACTACACCTGGTCTACAGTGTACTAGAAGAGTTGTAGTGCGCTCATAACGCGGCAGAGCTTGACGCACTTCGTGTCGCCGCCGACAGGTGGCGCTGTTCGCAGCGTCACCTGAAACTTTCCTACGCGTCGCGGTAGAACAGCTATCGGGTGTTGTTTTCACCGCATAAAAGTAAAATGCACGACGTGCAGCGCACGAAAGTTCTTTTGGTGCAGTTTCGCAGTGTGCAGTGAAATAAATTACTATTGTTGCGGCTGATCTACAGAGGGTTGGCGTTGTTTTGAGCCGGAGGCACGGATGAACTAGCCTTGCTATTCATGCTGTTCTGTTCAAGGCTTGATACGGCCGCTGCAGTCACGGTAGCAAGGGGCACTTGAGTTTTTTCTGCAGCTGATCGATAAAATGGTCAGTGTGGTTTCGCCACAACGACCGCACATCGGCGTTTCCAGCCCCACCGCGCCGAATTTAACCACCACATCGTTTCCTTTTCTTTTTTTTCGCAGGTAAGGCGTGCAGCGCCTTAGACATTTTCACGTTGCCCCATCTATTCACGAAATATTTAGGTATCACTGCTGCGCAAGTTAAGCTGGTTAGCTGGTTATTTATGTATTACATCTTTCGTAACGTTAATGCGACATCAAATCGAAAGGATGAAAATACCAGGTACACCCGTGAGCAAAAGTATACGGACCACAAGGTCGCTGAAACAACTCAATTTCTTCGTAATTAGCATGCATAAATTGAAATTGACGAGTACACTGGAAAGCTCGCAATGCCAATATTGGACTGCAGTCCTAAATTTCGAGGTTGCATTCGCAGGTAGTTGAAACAAACGACTTTATCGCGCAATCCCTGGTCCGTATACTTTTGCTCACGGGTGTACATTTATGCAATACCAATGTTTATTTACAACGAAATAAAGAATGATCCCGGAAGCGCCGGGAGTAGCCGGTGAAAACTCCGAGTAGCTACTGTCTTGTGCGCTTCGGCTTTTCTTCGTGGGTGCTTCGTCCCTTTCACACCTTTTCGTTTTGTTCCTGGGCTTAGGTGTCGTCTTCATCAGGTACTGTGGTAAATTCGGAAGAATCGTGGGAACAGCGTTTTCTGATAGCAGTGGCAATTGTCACGAGGAATGCACACCTCTTTGCATTCTATAAGGTTGCACAAGTCCCCAATTATGAATCGCGGTTCGAAGTGTAACTCACAGACCGCGCAAGATTCCTCCATGTGTCTTATCTGCACGGTTGAGGTTCTTCTCCCATTCCTTTCGCCATTCTTCATCACGTGGAACGCTGAGCAAAGACGCCTTTGGTGCATCTTTCACGCGACTGTAGTGCAGTTCTGCACTATGGTGCAAAACAGTAATTTCGACGGCAGCTAGCCATTGTCACTCACTCAGAGTGCACATTGAGTAAAGCGTGAAGCACAGAGCAAGCACAGAGGATACTGCTGAAAACGCCGGCGGGCCGCGGGACTTGCAGTCGAGAGCCGACAACGTCGATATTAAGTGGTTCATTTTCAGTAAGGAAAGGTTGGCGCTATCTTCTGCAGCCCTTGAGGGAGAACGGTCAACGTCGCGATCCAACAGAACGCACTCCATACCAAGCGAGGGAAGTTTTCAGGAGAAACTGGCGGCAGCGCCTCTGGCGGGCGCCGGAGCAGTCGACGCTGAGTGCGCCACGGCGCCGCGGCCCAGGGATACGGCAGTGAGCACACTGCCCCTATTCTAGTACACTGTAACCTGGTCTGTTGCTGGTTCCGGAGGTATTCGCCTAAAAGTAGTCGTCAGAACAAGATATGAGATGATGCGGTGATGACCGCCAGGTCAGCGTATGCTGTCAGCCGGGCGACCAGGACCGCAAAGGCTGGTATGATTCACAAGTATGTGTGACATGAAGGCCTCCATAAAGTGAAAGGCATCGAAACAGAACGAGAAAGGAAAAGAAAAAAAAACAAAAATAAAAGGCAGGAGACAAGACTATGTAGAAGATTGCTAATGGGGGGAAAAGAGAAATATATACAGATGGAGGCGTTGACTGCTGTCGCCAACAGTCGGCAGACCAAAATCGTTGTCATGTCGGCGTAGTGGGAATCAGCCTCAAGAGATCTGCATCTCCCGCCTGAATCAACATTTACCAAATAGAAAGTGGTCAGAAATCAGGAATAAGAAGAAGAGACGCTTGATTCTGCAGCCCTTCTCCTTAGGGAGCACGACGCCGAACGCGCGTTTGCTCTTCGCCGTGCGTTCGCTCCCCGTGAAAGCGCGCGTCCCTCGCGCCCTTTAACTCGCACATAGAGCATATGGCGCGCGGCGACGATTTCATCGCCGTTGACGTCATACGGAACGTCACGGTGACGCCGACGGCAGAAATCCACTTTGAATGTCAAAATAATTGCTATCGCAATGAAACTAAAAATACACGCCGCGGAAAAGCCGCCGGGGCCGGGATTACCACTGAGCAACCACGGCGGGTACAGCTATATACTCAGCAGGAAGGCTAATGTGCGTGCGCACAACGCTCGCGCGAACAGCGGTAGCCAGAACACTGCCCTATATCTGGTGGAGCGTGACGGTGCGTCCACCTGGCTTCGTCGCTTTTGCAGCCAAACGCGCTGCGTGACTGTGTAGACCTATAGCCTTCCACGCCTGGGCCGCGCATGCGCGTCGATACCACGACAGCACCACAGCAATGCCTCGGGTGTCCGTATAATGACTATCGCAATAAAGCACATAATTTTGTTACGATTATCGCGGTGTTCAAATCGCGTATATGTTTATCGCCGACTCTTTAATTATTTATTTATTGACGTGTACTGATTTTTTTATATTGTTTATATTATAGCTCGTAAATACGTTGTTGTTTTTTTTTTTCGTTTGTATATGTGGTGCAACTACCACCTTTGACCAACTACCACCTCTTGGGCCTGCGGCCTTAAGATGTAGTGCGAGTGAATAAGATTTTTAATTATAGATGTCTCAATGGGAGGCACGCTGACGAATCACATTGATGTCATCCTGGACGATATACAAGTTAACCTCCTCAAGCATTTAAAATTGTTTCCATCTTCGATTCGTATATTTCGTAAATTCCAGACTCGAATGTTAGCGCTCGTCGTACGGCCTGTACTAAGTATACAGTGTATATAGTAAATCGAAACGGAACGGAATAGCAATCCTACTTCAATCTTCGATATACGTACGTGTCGTGAAACCAAAAGACACCATTTCCAAAAGTTTCGCACAAGTGGAAGCTGTTCCCGTCGAACATTTTTCATTTAAATGGTCTTGGCGCACAACGCCGAGCAAGTACGGCATTCGAGAATTTCTTTTTTTTTTTTTTGGTATTTGCTCAAACATAAAATCAAGGCTGATGATAAGCGAGAAATGAGGAGCGCGCCTTGCAACTCGTGGAAAGCATACAAGACACATTGAATCAATTGCATTATAAAAGTTTAAGTGGCATGCAGATCCAGCAAAACCAGTTCCCAAACTCGTTACACTTCTCTTCTTTCTCTTCATCTTGCTTTTCATTCGGTCAATATGAAAGGAGGAAGCAGGCTGATGAACACACTCCGCCAACAAGGTCTTGGTTTTATCCCTATATAGTTAGTAAAATGCGTCATGAGCCTGCGCGAACGAAGGAGCAAAATCGGCGACGCTAAACTCTTTTCTTCGCTCTTTCCGGCGTCAAAAAGTGGTTCAATTAAGACATGCCCTCGGCCTGACCCAATCATTTCGGGTACCAAGTGTCGCCTCATTAAAGTCGAAACTTTTTCCCCCACCCCAGAGCGACGTTAATCTTGTTCTCGTATGCTTTGCTGCGGATACTTAGTTTTGAGGTTATTTTCTTGCGTGCGCCTCTCTTTTCTCGCACCATAGATTGAGGTCGTTTCGAATGCCAGCTACGCTTCGAGGTACCGGCGGCAGAGTCGCATTACTTGTTATAACGGGTAATGAGCCGCTTCATACCCCGGCTACCGATTCTGTTTGCCGCGGTCTGCAAGGCGCACCGTTTCCTGGCTACTGAAAGAGCCAGGGGCGCCGTTCTGTTAAATGTGCAGATGATGTGCAGGGCGTGAAGTCACGATGATGCGGTGGCAGAGTGATGTCATTTACAAGTGAACACGAGAGACACCTTGAACACCTTCAACGGATCGCACTGACGTGAATCGCGTTCGCGGGCAACATATATAGCACGCGGGAAAGGCAGCTTTCAAAGATTACTTGTAGAAGGTTCTTCTTCAAAGTCAATGCAATCGTCATCTCCTTTGGCAGAACGGCGCGGATTTCACCTAATGCTACTATGGGGAGAAGTATGCAAGGCCAGGGTTGGTAATCGTGCCAGGGTGAATGGAGATTATTAGCGGCGCTCATGCCACGGCCTCAGAGATCGGGAGGTGCGCAAAAGCTCGCGCGCAGACCGATTTCAGAGACCATGTTCACGCGGTTCTTGTTCCTAATGCTGCCATGCGAAGTGTCATATCAAGCTGAAGCAATGGTTTTCCTTTTTATTTCTTGAATACCATGTTCCTTTTTTTATTAGGAGCGAAAAATTAGATGCTTCCGTCCATTTATTTACCTACTTGGATACAGAAGTCCCAAACAAAGCAATAGGAGGTTTTCGAGCCTGGAATTTTTTTTTTCTTTTTAATTGAACCGGCAAATTTTTTGAAGGCTGTACTTGAACGGGACGCAGATTGTAGTATAGGAAACATGCGCTATCTTATATGAAAATATCGGGACGCGCACGTTAGTTTATCAAACTGGTTAAAGGGACAATTACCAGGTTCCATCACTAATTTTAGTCATACGATGGAAGTTGCAAAATGCCGTCTGAGAAGCGTTCTATCGAAATATTTTTAAAGCGACGCTTTATATGGCTAGGCGAAATGAAAAAAAGAATCGTCGGCCCTTCCGCTCCGTGATAATGGCTACCCAGCGAAGCTGAAACGTGCAGCCCCGGTGTTTATCACTGGATTAATCCCGTGGGTTCATTAAAGTATTGGTCAATTATGAGGTTACACACACGTTCAGCTGCGACGGAGAGAACGACGTCACTGACAGTATTATGCCCGCAGTCTGCCGTTGTCGCTTGCGTTCGATGTTTCGAGTTTGCTAGCAGCATTCACCGGCCATTGCCTCTTGCGATTCTTCGTAATTAAATTGCTTCAAAATTAAATCTGTCCATTACGGTAGGACAATGAATGACTCATACCTCCTTAAGCAATGGTTCACACGCCCGTAAACGCGGCCTCCCCAAACAGACTCCCGCACAGGCGATTTCGCTTAGCCATATACGATTTCGCCTAGCCATATAAAGCTTACCTTTGCTTTATATGGAAGAAACTATCATCATCAGCATTGACTCGAGCGTCGTCGTCTTCTTCCGCAGCTGACTCGTTGGCATCGCTCAGGTTGCGCTCGTGCTCGTGCTCGGCACGCGCTCGTGCCACTGCTTCGGGCGTTTGGCGTCGTCGTCTCCTTCCACAGCTGGCTGCGTTGCCGCTCATCATTCCAGCGTAGAATTTCACTTCTCGTCTGTCGTCGTAATGTGGAGGCCGCGTTTACGGGGGTATGCGCCATTGCCTAAGGGGGTACGAGCCATTCATTGTCTTACGTGACGGACAGATTTAATTTTGAAGCAATTGAATTTCGAAGAATTGCAAGCGGCAATGGTGGGCGAATGCTGCTAACCACGCCGCCGAGGAAACTCGAAACATCGAACGCAAGCGACAACCGCGGACTGCGGACATACAGTCAGTGACGTCGTTCTCTCCGTCGCAGCCGAACGTGTGTGTAACCTCATTGACGAACACAAAGACGTAACCAGTAATTGAGAAATAGTTTATTGAACCGTCGGGATTAACCCATTGATAAACATTGGGCCCGCACGTTTCAGCTTCGCTGGTACGGAGTTCATGGGTGGTGTTTTTTTTTTTTGTTTTTTTTTCAAGTTGGTTCGCAATTTCAGGAGACCGAAGAAAGTGGTCTGCTATGTTACCATGTCACCCGGAGACGAGCGTCACTGCTAACTCCTTCCCTTTGCCTTGATTAGCGTCCTTTCCTGCCCTCTCCCATACCGTAGCCGAGGGACCAAGTAATGTTCACGCGTCGAGCCCCGCCTTCTTTCTTTCTTTCTTTCTTTCTTTCTTTCTTTCTTTATAACAACGGAGCTGTTTAAGCCGGATGTTGGCCCGTATAGCGTAGACCAGAAACTGCGCCTGGCGATGACGTCTCCGCGCCTTGCCTAGTAACTACTTGGTACAGCTGCGCCTCGCTTCGCCGCCACTTCGCCCCGACGCACCGAGCTGCTACGACCGCACACCTGCTCCGTCTAGCCATGACGTCACTTCGCGTCGCCTAGCAACCACATGTGCTTGGCTTCACCTAGCCATGTCAACGCTTCGCCAGGCCGCGTCTTGAAGCGCATCGTGCGGCCTAGCGAGAATCTGCGCGTCGGCGGTGAGCCGATCCGGAATACCGTGCCGAAGCTGCAGCCGAGAAGCGTCGTCGAGTCGAAGACCCCTAATTTCGCGAACGAAAACGCGAAAGTCTGCGCTTGAGTATCCAGCGTCGTCGGGATAGCGACCCTGGTTGTAGCTTCGTCGATTACAAGCTCCGCCGTTTGCTCCAGCCTTGCACCACTAGTGCAAGCTGCGCTCATTTTTTAAAAGACGATAGTCTTTCTTGGGCTACGTAAACGCGAAAAACTTAATCTCTCACTCGATTCAACCGCCCGGCCAAAACAAAGCAGGAGGAAAAGAGGCGCGGAGAGAGAAAGAAAGAGAGACAGAGAGCGAGAGTAATAAATAAATAAAATAAACTTTCTTGGCGAGGCTGGATTTGAACCCGGGTAACCACGGTTCGATGGCGAGCGCCATAACCACTAGGCCATGCACCTTTCTTTTTAGTGCCACACACTAGGCTATACACCCACGTTTGTAGAACATGTTGGTACAACTCAATCATATGGTTCCCATAAATACATGTTCTACAAGCGTGGGTGTATAGCCATGTCCCACTAGGCTATACACCCACGCTTGTAGAACATGCATTTATGGGAACCATATGACTGCTTTGTACCAACGATTGTACCAGAACTTGCTATGGGCGAGAGAAAGAGAAAATGAGAGCGAGAGAGAGAGAGACATTTAAAGAAAGAGAGAGAGAAATAAAGAGAAACACAGATAGAGAGAAATAGAGAGACAGAAAGAAATGAAAAAGGAAGCGGTTGAAATGAAAAAAATCAACGCGTTAGAAATGGTGTCGAAGAGACGCTACGCGTTAAAAATAAGCCGACTGTAGCCGGCTTTAAGCCAACACTAATAAAAGGTCCCAACAGATGGCGCGAGAGCAGGGCGAACGCGGTAAATTTGAATTGAATTCAGCAAAACCTCCATTGCATCCATCATGGGAGGAGTGAGAGGGGAGAGGAAGAGCGTGAGGGGTGGGAGGGAGGAGAAGAGAGGGTGTTAAGTGTCAGCGGCTGGCAGAAGACTGTCGTCTTTCGACGTCATATCGTCTTCCGACGTCAAGCAAGCAGATATGCGGCCATTTTTTTTTCTTCTTTTCCTATTTTTGATTACGCGACACATTTACAGCGGCGCGTTGCGCCTTCCTCAGTGGATGATTAACCGAAGTCGCATGTCATCGTGAGTGACGCCGCTAGCAGTGCGCTTTACGTCACGGGATTTGTACGCGTGATTTTGACTCTGAACGGCGAGTGATATGGCTCCATCGTATCGGAAGAAAGAAATTTGACTGCCACCGAGGGAGGTCATTACTGAGGGAGGTTCTGATCGCTCTTCTCACCCAGTTAGTGATGCACGCGGGAAGGTGGGTACGTTCGCGAGTTCACCATCAGCCAAGGACTGAGTAAAGAAAAAAAAAGCCCCAGTTTATCCTCTGCGGCGAACAAAAGGGCGCATTTTGGCAATATGAATACTAGCATGACTTATCATAAATTGAGCACAATGGAAGAGTCGCCAATTAAAGAGCAAAACGCAGAAAGCGCGCGCACACACGGGAACCAAGGCATATAACTGAGGGGGAAAGAAAAGGGCGCGGATGCATTTTGAAAAAAAAAAAAAACACGTTGAGGGTATTTAGCACAGAAATGCCTCCGCCGTGTTGTGTGTGCATAGTTTGATGTAGCTCTTTGTTTTCGTAAATGTGTCAGGTAAACAGAACACAATTCGATTACGAGAAACAATCAGCAGTAGTAAAGACTGCTCAGGATATTGCGTTTAACTTGTTCTACCTCTCATTTTCCTCGTCTGAGCGACGCAGAGTTCTACTAATAATTGAAGGTACTACATATCTTACGTAGATATCTTACGTACGAACAGCCGTGTGAAAATGCGCCCAGAACAGTCGCGCTTCAAGCAAGCGCTTCAACGCCCCGCATGCGATACGAAATGAAGCTGGCGGTAGCGGCCGCGCGCTTCACTCACTAATGGTGGCCGAGAGGGAGGGGCGAAGAGGAAACGGCGCGGAGAAGAGGAGTTTGCGCTACCTTTGAAAAATACAGGGACTTTAGACACGCTAGTACACTAACGAACTCTACTGAGTGTTTCGGCTAACTTGGGACAAGTATTAAAAAAAGAAACATAGGCGCTACGCGTGTCGTATTGGCGCAGTATTGTTCTGAGGCGTATCGAGCACGTCATGATATTTTTTCGACTCCGCCAAGCTGGGTAATTAACAAAGATTGCTTAATGAACTTTTTAAATAGTAACTCTGGCGCAAAATCTTCAATGCAAAAAAGTGTAGCACTTGTTCAGAAACATCGGATTATTGCATCGGTGCTAAGGTAACTGCCTTGTTTAATTTTTTTCTCCAACCTTTCTTTAAAGTGCGCGAAACACACACACACACACACACACACACACACACACACACACACACACACACACACACACACACACACACACACACACACACACACACACACACACACACACACACACACACACACAACCACACACACACACACACACACACACACACACACACACACACACACCACACACACACACACACACACACACACACACCACACACACACACACACACACACACACACACACACACACACACACACCACACACACACACACACACACACACACACACCACACACACACGCACGCACGCACGCACGCACGCACGCACGCACGCACGCACGCACGCACGCACGCACGCACGCAAAACAGCAAAACAACAACAAATTTTTAAACGAAAAAGCGGCCGCCTCGTGCGAATGGGATACGGGACAGCAGGCAGCATTTGACGCAGCGCAGGCATTTTTCTTTTCCGACCAATAAAGAAACACGATGGAGCGTGCGAGGGTGACAGTCTGATGAAGGAGGGAGATATAAGCCATGATCGCAGTCACCGACAGCCTGTTCAATCGACCTCTGTGCTCGGAGCATCCTTTGTTAATTCGTTCAACTTTCATTTGAGGGCACTAAAAGTGTGGCGCTTTAGCCGGCCGTCACGTGCTATTTTTTTTAATTTCGCGCACTTTAGGGAAAGGCTGGAAAAAATTAAACAGGGCAGTTATCTTAGCATAGATTAAATAATCGATGTTTCTGAACAAGCGCTACAACTTTTGCATATTACATTTGCGTTGCCTTCAGTGGTACTAAAATTCTTTCGTAATACCACTGAAGGCAACGTTGGAATCCGGACTCTTTACGAAATTTAAAGTGAAATGAAACGGACAACAAATGTTTGTTTTTAGTAGCCCTCCCGTAAATATTTGTGGTATTTGTGCTGAAAGACTTTCTTAGTCAATAGGTTATTGCTTTTCTTCACCTCGCAATATTTATTCTGGCATACCATGATGCGATTTTATACCTAATTCTAATTGACCCCTACGGCTTATTTATTTTTAAAAATTCCACGTCCACAGTTTGAGGGCCCAATCTGCTTCCAGTGCGCCACCACGCGCTAGAACAAGAACAGTACATGTCGTTGCTCTTGTGAAGCCATTCATAGGTGGCGCCACGTAAAATTACCTTGACGTTTTTGGCTCGTTCGCTTGGACGAAATAGCTAAGACGACGCAGGGGCCGGAGGATGACGAGCAAGCAAATGCTGCCAATTGCAGGACAACCTTAATCTATTTTTTTTTCGTGCCATAAAAGTATTGTTTCCTTTATTTCTTTTTATCATTGGTACTATAGTGTGGCTCTGTAACGAAGGGCGCTGTCATTTAATTATGGAAATATCGTAGCAGCTTGACCTGCCAGATGGACGTTTAACGAATGACTTGTAGCTTCCATGTATTTTCACTTTACGACCGGCTAATGGAAGGAGTCGGTGAAGTACTGCAGTGACGCAGAGTGAAATGCAACAAAATAAGAAGCCTCCGACGCTTCGTTTTTCCCGCGCTTTGCGATTGTGAGCGCGCAGGTGCCACCACGCGGGAGCGATGCAAGTCGAATTGATTCTAGCTTGCGGGTAGAAAATGTAGATGGCAGCACTCTCGTGCTGCTTCGTGGCACTACAGGGAGGCTGGGTAGCGCGGGAGTTCAGTTTGGGAAAATTTAGCTAATGTTCCTAAGTTAAGCTGCCTTGTGGCGATTTCTTTACTGTGGCAGGTGCTAGTTAATTCGTTATGTTTATCCTCGTTGTTGGAAATAAAATTGGCCTCGTAATTCTTATCTGTGTAGGTGCCCTTGCACGAAGAGTTGGTCGGAATTCTAGGAGCGTGTAAAAAATAGAGATGTGAGTGATTTGGGATGAGCGTGGAAGGGGAAAAGCGAGAGAATACAGAGATGAAAAAAAAAGGAGAAAGAACGTTTTCCTGCTCTTTTGTAATTTTTTTTTCGGCATAGAGCAGTGATAGATATTTCCGGCAGAGTCTGGATGAGACAGGTGACACACAGCTGGTCCTGTGGTGTTGGAAGTTGAAGTTGAATATTTATTCATTTTAGTCCACATACATAAGTGGGTACATATATAACGTGTAGAAACAGGTCCCATAGTAAAACACTGCAGTGGAACCTCTCATAATTTATTACAAAAATAAAGATGCTACTCAACCGCTAGAACAAGAATAATTATAGAACAGTGCAATTTCTATTGCATATACGCGCCATCTCCACAACTTCGGATCATTATGGGTGGTTGTGAAAGATGAGCACAGCGACAAAGTTAAACTCGCAACGCAAGAGGTATCTACGAAACCCTTTGTGGAGGTTTCGATCGTTCGAGCATGTGCATATTTTAGTACTCCTGTTAGTCTAATGAACTAGGCTGTGTCGAGCTTGTCCCCTTGGTGCGACTGCTTCCACGGAGTAAGGGAAACGAAGAACGTCTAGGAGCCAAAAGTGGAAGTAGAGTATGAAGGAGTGGGGAATAAACATGGTTGTGGCTCTGCGTTAGGGGCGTGTTTTCTTAATGGTCCTAAAACAGGAGAGGATGTGAGTATGTTTCATCAGACACTTTTGCTTTAAGTTGGCTAGCTGTTGCTTCACGTTCTCGGCTAGCCCACCAAACGCGAGGCTGAAACGAACCGAGCTCAAACACCGGCTTGTGGGACACAACAAGCTTAGTGCTCAATTTATTGCTGTGCCGTGTTCGGTGAGAACAAACAAGGACCTTCGCGTATGGTGGTTTTGAATCCATTGAAAGACTCTAGCTAAACTGTGCGTTTAGAATGACTTCAAGGGAAACATTGTGGGCAAGCACCCTTAGAGATATATTTCTGAAGGTCCATACAGCAGTGACAGCTGTAACATCCCCATAAAGTGTCATTTCTATAATTTTCATTCATCCATCGAGAGATCGTTTTTTTAATCATCCATATTCTGCAGTCCTCCAGCCACCTTGCGGTAATGTCTACCTTCTGCATACCAACGTTATCGCGGCGACTTTTAATTCCCAATGCTTCTTGGATCTCAATGCTTGAATCATTCACTTAAGGCTGAAGGGAAATGAACTTGGTTTAAACTTGTTCAATCTTATTCCTAGCTTGCATATAAGGAAGCCAGAGTATATCAGTCACCCTCAAATGAAATACTGCGCAGATCACACACAATAATCCAGCCCTAACTATAAAACGTCATCTTACATACGACTAGGAGCACACTTAACACCAACGTTATTATGAGTAATTCATTTTAAAACGATCTGCTCCGAAGATCCACAAACACTTGTGGTTACCGGCAGCGGAAGCTGGAATTTGCATCTCAGGGAATATAAGAACTTGCATATAGGACTTACGTGCACCTGACCTTCAAATTTGCTTCAAGTATCTCGGTTTCTTTGCAAGCATGTTTCACTAACGCACTGCAGGCCGTACAAGTTCGAGCCATGCAATTTATCTCTTGCCAATATGCTCCAAGGTCTGAATAGCTTTATGGCACAGAGACACAATCTTGATTTTCCATCGCCCCAAACACGCCGAGTGCTCTCGCAGCACTGCCATTTGCATTTATATCCCTTCAACCAATCGTAGAGCTATCTCTTTCCAAAACTACGTCCCAAGAATAATTCCTCTCTCGCTCTCTTTCTCGTGCGCGCTATCAGCACATTTGCCGACGCATATCAGCGATAAATGACTTTTATTTTTTTCTCCTCCAATGCACTAGCTTGTTGGAACGCCCTTTGAGACATCACAGCGGTTTGCACAGCTCATGAATATTCCCATTAACAGATATCTGAGCACTACGCAGAAAAGTTTTACCTCGCTGAATCTTATTTTGGAGCAGCGGTGACGTTGGCTGACTTTTACAATGCATAATTACTCTCATTCTCTTTCTTCCTTCTTGTGCACTTAGCATTTGATAGCAGGCATTTGTATTGCACTTGTCTTACTCACCATTCAGTATTTATTTATTTATTTATTTATTTATTTATTTATTTATTTATTTATTTATTTATTTATTTATTTATTTATTTATTTATTTATTTATTTATTGCAGTACCCTTGGGTCCCGAAGGGCATTACCGAGAGGGCGTGAGTACATTGTGTTCATACAATCACAGTAACGTAAAAACAACATTGTTCTATATGAAAGTAAAATACAAAAAGTAATAATTAACAGTGCAGGTTATTCTGCTCAGTAGTCAATAGGGCGGTCTTCAGTGACTTTGCATATGCAATGCTGGCAATGGCGCTGGTAAGGTGGCTCCATTCTGCGCTAGTCTAGGGTATTAATGGATCATAAAACAGGTTAGTATTTCAAAAGGGAATGTCGACATTAAAGTGGTGATCAGGGGGGGGGAGGACAAATACGATGGTTGTGATGAAAGTTCTCGTTTCAGTGAAAAATCTTAACAAATAGTAATAGCTTAACAAATGTTCACTTTTATTCTGCCATTTGTTACTTTGTTACTTCGGTTGTGTTATGACTGATAGTTATTTCTTTGCCGCTTATACTGCTTACTTGCCTTGAATATCCACAGTATTTTTTTTTTTCTTGGTACTGTTTGCGGGGTTTTCCGTATTTTTTTTTAACAATTAAAAGGAGGGAAGTTGAAGAAAAAGACAGCTTGGTGAGACAGTCTGAAGACAGGCTAGATTGCCAGTGCTAGGGTGAGGAGGATTAAATAATTGAAATACGATGTAGTCCAACTTGTACAAAAAGGTGATATTTTATCAACTTTTAGCACCTTTACTGCATCACTGACCACCTCCCCCTTGTGTGACCCCTTGGGGTATTTTGGCTACAACGAATTTTAAGAGACGTACCGAAGCTTGCCCACGTCTCCCCAGCCCCCCCCCCCCCCCCAAAAAAAAAAAAAAAAGAAAAAAGAAAAAAAAGTTGCATCAATACGACTTGCCAAATGTAGTTTTGGTGGTCAATATTCGAACGCTGTTGATCGGAAGCAACCATTAACGAAAACTGACGACACCACTACAAGATATCGACAACCCAATGATCACAGCAGCTAATAGATTATCTCAGTACATTCAGCCATTCATTCAAGTAGGATTTACTGTCCCAGAACAACACTGTGGCTATGAGAAACGCGGTGGTGGTTAACTCCGCAATAATTTTGACTTTCTAGGATTCCTTAACGCGCGCCTAAATCTACCATAAGGGTTGCTTGCATTACTCCCCTATCGGAATGCAGCCGCAGTGGCCGGAAATTTAGCTCGCGACCTCGTACTCGGCACCAGATTTACCGAGTACGTAATTTATGTAGCTCAAAAGTCCAATACCATACGTGCGCCATCTACCTCTCCTTACCACCACAACACCTCAACGTGTGTCACGAAGGTTACTGTGTGAACGCACTCGAATTTTTTCAAGTAAAGCTTGTATACGCTAGCCTGCGCCGGCGACGTAACGCTAAAAAAAAACCAGCTGCTATCAGAGCTGCACAGGTGGCTCGTGCTCGACCCGCGCTCTGCTACCGCTCGCGGCCACATTCGTCGTCGTCGTCGTCTTCTTCCACTGCTGGCTGCGTTGCCACTAATCATCCCAGCGTAGAATTTCACTTCTCTTCTGTCGTCGTAATGAGGAGGCCGCGTTTACGGGGGTATGAGCCATTCATGAGCAACTGACGACGTGTCCTAACGCGTTTGAGCCACGCCGCCGCGAACGTGCTCGGGAACGGGCTCATCGTCGACGTGCCGATTCTAGCGGGAGGGCTTCAGAAGCCCAGGCGAAACGTCCACACGCGGACCCCGAGTTGAGGGAGCGCCATGTTGAGGCCAAACGTCAGCGTCGTCTAGCCCTCCAGGAACCCGACAACGGTGGTGCACGCCTCGGCAACGCAGCGCCAACTTCCCCGGTGCGACGGCCAGGTTTCAGCGCGAGTTTCTCAACCGGTGCTTCGGAGCCAACTGCAGTGCCTGTGACCGGTTCTGGTTCGAGCACAACGTGGTACTGTTCAGTGCAATTCGTTCGGAGGAACACCGAAGAAACACGCGACAATCTTCGCTTACCCCCATTTCCTCGACAAGGGAAGGGCTACTGATGGTTTTTTTTTTTTTTTTTTTGCTATACAGCTGCACGAGCAATGATAATACGTACCAGCGACGGGCTTCATACGTTAAAGTAATATATTTATTACCGCAACGTAATTTCAATAATATTCAATAGCGCCCACCCCAGCTCACACCCCCCCCTCCCCCCCACCCTCCACACAAACACATACACAGACTGTTTTTTACGAGAACGGAGCGATGAGAAGAAACATACCTTTTGCCGACGTTGCAGTTGCACTTGAATCGAACATCCAACACAGTAGTGAGACAGACGATACGTTGTACAACATTTTCTTGCATTCTTTTTTTGTAACCTTTTCTTTATTCATTCTTGCTCAACATAGTTGGATATGTACACTCGACGCGACCACAGTGCTTCACAGCGGGACGGTTGGATGCCCACGGTGCGCACGCAGTCGACGTCGTCAACTCTATAGAATACACTCTCTAAACACGACGCCTTCATTTGCGTGCACAAAAAATTCAAGCCGCACTTTGTTTCGACATAATCTGTACATGATCTGGGTTATATGTTCCAGACAGAGTTTCGGTCAAAAAAACAAATTACGCTTGCGACCGAGGGAATAAAACAAAAACTCCGCCACTCTAATTTTGTTCAATTTACGCGATAGGCTGTGCTTTCTCCAGCCGAACTGCTCAGCGGATTACATTTGACCGCACCAAATACAACTTGCAACATATTCTTGTAGTTCTTTCAATGCACTTGCTATGAACAATTCCCTTCAAGAGTGTTCCCTTATTTTGACTTTTGTTTGCGAATAAGTAGCATTTACGTTTCTTCAACGATGTTGACGTTTCAGAATAAAGACTCAACCAACCAAGATTTACGATAGAAACGATATTTACTTGAATAAGTAATATTTATCTTAATGCTCCATTCTCCGTACACAAGACGCTCAAACAGCGTCACTAATTTTCAACATTTCCACAATCTCATAAAGAAACAACTATCAGATAAGTTTTGCACAATGACATGATATCTTATTGTGCCATTCAATGAAAAAGAAAGAGGTTGCATGAAGTTATGCTAATGGTGACCGCTGGAGTCTAGAATATAGGGCGCGCATAAAATCACCCATAAATTGAGAGGATAGAATTGACTCCCCTTCTTAACACTCCAAAGAATCTTGTTGACTTGTGCATTAGATCATTAGGAAATTGCACTTTGGCGATATGTGCGTGCATGTGACGCTTTCTGATATGTACGACCGCCGTGCCGCTACTGAATTCAAGATCAATATATCTTTAACGCTCTATCTTAGTTTCCAAGAACCACTTCCCGCAAATTGAACTTTGCCAATTTGTTTGGTGAATTGGTGTGACTAGCGCTCAAAGGTGAGCACACCCCTGTTTCGAAAAAAAAAAATGAATGGTGAAGTGGGTTTGGCAGAATTGTCCAACGCACGTAATTCGAAGTGCGCCGAGGTTGTTTAGCCTTCTGCCTTACCTAACTTATACCTCGTACTGCACATAAAAAATTAATAGTCCAGACAAGTCCGACTACACGAAAGCTGAAACAGGGATGATTAAGCTCGATGTTTGTTTTTTACAGGGGCCTTGGTAAAAAACAAGACGAAGCGTACCCTTCAGTAAACGAGCTCGCGTGAAGTGCCAGCACAGTTATGAACAAAACGGGACAATTGATAATAGCTCAAATTACGAAAGCAGGATTCCAACATTTATAACCTTGTTACAGGACTCTATATAGTCTCTTACACACCATAAAATTTGTAAGTAAAAGTTTTACGCAGTCACAAGTCATTCACTTGCCGCTGTATTATTTGAAGCTGCGAAAGATTAAAAACCAGACAACATCACTGTATATCTTAAGAAGAAACTGGAAAAATCTCAGCTTTCATAATTTCATGTGAAAAACGAAGTGTTTGTCTATTTTGTTAGATAGTGTAAGGATTTTGTAATTAAGTACCGAAGATGTGGTAACACACAGATCGCAAATTCTGCATGCCGGTCGTTGCACGTAATCAAACTGGGGTGAGAGGGAAATAAACTCGTCGCATAAAAGAAAGCAAAACAGAAAATTGAGGGACATTGTGAGTGTTGCTGCGAAAATTAGCGAGAAGTGAGTGCTTGTTGCTGAAACAACAGGTGCGTTATTTTCTTTGTTACTAACCATGAAGACGTTTTTTTCGGAAACGCGTTTGTCCTAAAGTGTTAGAGCTTCACATTTTCTAAAGTCGTTTTCTGCGTAGAGCCGGACGAATACAGAGGCATGCAATAAAAACCGGCAAGAAAAGAGTTGGTAAAACCATAGAAATTTTAAACATGACAAATCAAACTATTTACCATCGAATACAGAGCTGGCACAGCAACGAATTTGGTAAGGCTGCACTCGGAAGGAACCTCAAAATTGTGTTCGTGTGTGCTTAGTTAAAAATAATAATAGTAAAAAAGCTTATCACCCATGCAAACACCGGTACCATTCTTTTACCTCAATGTGGACGCAACTGGACATCACACGTACGTGGTGAATCTATCGTAATTTTGGAACGACGTTACGGGCCTGGGCAAAAACAATTCCGTGGAATGAAATACCACAATGAAAACAAAAACACATCGTCTCACTCTACTCCACGTCTCAGACTTTTCGTATGCAATCACATCCATTCCGCCAACTCTGCGCACTCTGAGTGACGATAACGAATCGCCTTCACTCGATAAACCGCCGAGAAGAAACTGCGACCCCCATTGGCTGGACACCAGCCAAAAAGTAACTGGTCGGCTTCGCACTCGAGTGACGACGACGTTGGGAGTCCTGAGCACCACATCCGCTTTGTTGTCGTTGGCGTGTCGCTTTCTGCGGCTGTATTGCACATTGCTGGAGGCATCAACGCTGCGGCGGATTGTCCTCAATCCGCTCAGCGGAGGCTCGCGTCACTTCCCTGCGTATTCTCCGCTCTTCTCGCTTACAGCGGCCACCGGTACACGAAGAACAGTGCGGTGCTCCAGAGCAGCAGTGGACACGAGCAGCAGCGGAAGCTTGGGACGTTTCTGGACGAATCTGAGGCTGAGAATCATAACAATGGTAAAAAAAAGAAAGTTACGTTAATTCATGTTGAGGATGCGTGCGGGTATACGTGTACGTATTACCTGGTGAATAAACTTCCACTCTCTCTCTATTACCCGGAGACAGTTTGGCTGGCGAATTGCTAAGTCGTTATCGATGTGACTCGTAATACGTAGATGTCTTTCTTGAATTGGCCATGGACCTTGTTAAGGGTGCTCTTGTGGCTTCTTTTGTTATTTGATTTTAAACACTGCGTCGCTGTCGCAGTGTTCCTGAAGAGTGTTAATCAATCAGAAGGAAGGCGATTCACCACGTTTATTTTGTACAAGGAAACGGTCACCGTTTACTGTGTATCTGTAAACAAGTTTGGTAATATTTCGACGCGCTCGCTAAATTCTGTTTATTTATGTTCTAAACATAATTATTCTTCTTAGGGGACCTTCGTAAGCGGTGAAACTGCAGCATTTACTGTTTAAATGATCTTATCTTATCATGAACATTTTACGAAAGTATGCTAACATTCTTCAAGCATAAAAGATGTTTGACGATAATTGTTGATGTGCCATGGTTTTCTAGCTCGCCGACTTAACTACCCCATTCCTGTATTTCGGAAGAATCTCTGCCGAACTTGGCTGTGACAATCTGTGTTTAAATGTCTGTGGGAACTGAGAGGCACGGTCCTGGTAAAACTTACTTGAAATGAGACAGAATCCTCATCTCTTTGCCAACGTTCGACAATTCGCGTTCTCTTTGTCTTAACGCAGGTTAACACATGTCTATTCACTCAATGACCTACACCACGATGAGGACGTACCTCAGTTCAAGTTTCTTTTTTCATGTAATAAGCTCCAAAATACGAACTTAGTTTATAGTTATTCCTCAATCTACAGCGTAGACAGTTGTCCAAATGGCTAGACTTTTCTACTCGATGCGACGAGATAAGCGCAGCGAGACCTTGCAAGTGGGACCAGTGAGTTAATCGGACTAGAGAAAGGACACTGTTGTATTTTGTGAAAAAGATGTCGTAGACACGCTAGAAAATACTATGTTAAATATATGAATTTCCTCACATGAGCCACCTCGATTCCTTTCTGGTGGCTCGAAGTGTACCCGATCAAGCGGCCTGTGCCCCGACCGGCTTTGTTCATTGGAAGGAAGTCCAACACCTGGAAATTAAGAACAAGACATTGTTAGTAAAACTGTTACAAAAAAAAAGTGAGCCAAACTTGCATATTCTGCGCCATATATGCAAATGCCTTCAATTTTTGTATATGTGATTAGTAATTACTGCATTGAAAATTTTTACGTGCTGCAGCCTATTTATGGATGGGGACGATATATACTTCACTTTAAAAGATGGCTGCTTAAAGGCGGAGAGGCCTTGCGCAACTGTGTATAAGACATGATTAATGCGGCAGTTTCGTATTTTGTCCCAGCACATAGCACAGTTAACATTACGATGTACTAAAAGGAAGAAAAAAAACGAAAAAAAAGAAAAAAAAAAACTTCTGGTAGCAAAATAAAACTATTTGTAAATAAACCTATCTACAGCCGCAATTCTTGCCAAACGAATGTGCGTCCGGTGCACACTCACAGACAGATAATATTGTACTGCAATACGCAAACATTCACAGTTTAAATAAGTCATCACGGAAGAGCATGCAGAAGTGGGATTTCTTCATTCAATTGGAAGAAAATACGACTGTAAGCAGCATTCACCACTTTTATTTATGCTGCATTAATTTGCTCAACGCATTAACAAAATGCAGCAGTGGATTGAAGCGGTAGGCTGAGAACTAAGATAATAATATATATAAGCGTACATGTCTCTGCGAAATTTCCCTCTTGTGTTCTTTATGGTGTTCAAGATAATAACGGGACCACTAGTACAATGAATTAATTTCTTCTATTTGTCTCGTTGTATTTCTTTGCTCCAACATTTGGAAGCCTCGTTCTTCTTTTTTTTTTCAAGCGTTTGTTTACTGCGTACTTTCACGTCCTCCTTACGTAATTTGCAAATGCTTCGAGCTGGCAGCATGCACAACAGGCTCTAGAGCACGATATATTTCCTCTCGAAAGCAGCAGCATTCTTAGGCAGTGGCACAGGACTTTCGGTTCACACTTTTGTAAGCCAGTGACGTCAACAAATCAATGAACAATCATCCGCTTAACTGACCGGGCTGCGGAGAGTCCTGGGCGTTTTCGTCGAGGAATGACTTCGTGGCCGTTATCGAAAGGTCCGCTTGCGCCCTTAACCTCTGCAGGTCATCTCGGCCTGACACCTTGGCTGAAATCAAATTAGAGTGCAATAATGTCTTAATTACGCCTAAATCATTTCGTCCGTCTTTTTTGTTATATCTTAGAAATTATGCTCTGAAAGTTCCTTAGACGAAAAGACTGCCACTACCCGTCTTCAATGCCGGTCATTATTCGGTTATGCCAGGTGCATATTACCACGTCAATCATTTCATTAGGCCATTTATATGGGCTATCGCTAAATGTTTTGAAATTTGTTCCACGTACAGATACTTCAAAACCACGTGCCATGCTATAAAATGCAACATGTTCGCAGGTCTACACGCCTCATTCTGTACGTAAGACGGCAGAAGGCAGGATGCATCAGCTGCACCTAAGTGCAAATGTCGCAATACTTTTTACCTATAGAGTAAAAAAATAGGCAATGCCAGTGACGATCGCAATATTTGATTTACATTTTATCATTATTTATCCATGTGCGTAAACGTTATGCATCATAGTTCGCGACGCACATAGGTGGAATCAAAAAACTATATCGAAAACAAGCTTACTTCTGGGCACCACGGCCTCTGTTGCTGGCGTCGGTCGGGCCAGAGTTGTCGGATGTGGAATATCTGCAAGAGCAGCATTTTCACATCTTTTCGTTTTGCATTCGGTTTTATACAATAATAATAAAAGAAGACGTAGACATTGCATCTTCTTCGAACGAATGCCATTTCATTCCATATAAATGAGTTTTGTTACTGAACCCAAAACCACTGTGCCACATACACATGACAGAAAGCGTACCGAGGTCTCTGAGCCCGGCTTCTTTCTATACGTTATGTTTCTTCACGTCAAGTGCATAGCCATTACGATGATGCTACTGCTGACGAGAGTTACGTAATAAGTTCAGCGTCTAGTCTGCCAATAACCACACTAAAAAGTGAAATAATTGCTATTGTTTGTAAGTATATTTCGTCAAGCTTATTCGCACATCTCTCTAACACATCACATTATACCAGCTGTTTACAGTGCTGCATACGACTGCTTCAGTATGGGCCCAAACAAAATGACTTAGTCTCAGTCGAAATCCGCAATTCCCGCATGTACACGTTGAAACCACTAGTGCGCCTTCAAAAGCCGATATTCAAATGACGGCGGGTCTGTGTGACAGATTGGTTTGCATGCCCCTTTCACAACTGCTCCTGCACTACTCCCTCACTGACTCCCCTGTTGCGTATTTGTTTTTTCTCTATATATATTTTCTATATATATTGTCAACACTGTAACAAACAGTCGAACAAAGTGTTTCCCTTCTCTCATCAGATGTTGATGTTTCAATAAAGTGAGAGTCATCCAGGCTGGCCAACCTGATTTTCTCTTGTTAACCCTGGTTGCTGTGCTCCGTGGGTGCTGCTCTTTAAAATTAAATTATGGGGTTTTACGTGTCAAAACCACGATCTGATTAGGAGTTACGCCGTAGTGGGGTCTCCGGAAATTTGGACCACCTGGGGTTTTTTAACGTGCGCCTAAATCCAATACGCGGGTGTGTTCGCATTTCGCCCCTATCTAAATGCAGCCGCCGTGGCCGGGATTCGATTCCGCGACCTCGTGCTCAGCAGCCCAACGCCATAGCCACTGAGCAACCACGGCGGGAGCTGCTCTTTCAAATACTACATTTCACGGATTAAGAACTATCTGACATGATCGTGTGTTCTGCCCATTCACTTCCATGCCTACGTTAAGCCTCCTCTCCCTCTTCCTTCACTCGTTTATTTATTTCTCGCTTTCAAATTTTATTTCTTGTCTTCGCCTTTCTCTCAAGGCCCTACCTAGGAGTCCTTTAAAACCAAACTGCGCCCCTCTCTCTCGTGCAGGATAGTTCGACAGCCGTTCATTATCTATGTCTTTTTCCTCTGTTTTCTAGCAGCCGAGGTACTCACCGTGCAGGCGTATGAAGCCCTCTTTCTCCCCGAAGGTGTTCTTGGCGTGGCACTTGTAGCGGCCGTAGTCCGACTGTCGCAGGTCGTGTATCTGGAGGCGCATGCGTATGCGGTAGGAGTCGACCTCTTCCGAAATCGCGTACTTCTTGCTCCGGAGCAGGATCTGGTCGTCTCCGCGGATCCACGCGGTCAGCGGCCGCGGTGAGGCCTCCACCACACACTCGAGGAACACCGAGGTGCCCACCGCGGCGCCCACCAACTGCTCCGAGACGCGGATCTTGGGCCGGACTGCAGAGAACGGAAAAATGCAACTGACGGGAAATGCAACTCCTCCGGACATCTCGCTCAAGTTAACACGGGTCATACGAGAGAGAGAGAGAGAGAGAGAGAGAGAGAAAATAATCACCGACGATTACGATACTCCCTAATGCGAAATTTGAGCGCAACTTTATACGTGCTTCCATTTCACGATATATTGGCTGGCGCAGACAATCCGTCTCGTGCGGCACATTGCAAACGGAGCGAAGTGTGGCGCGACTGCCTCGCTAATCGGGAGATCTCGAGAGGCAGCGCGTGGATGACGCGCGGGTGCGATTCACAGCAGCCGCCGCCGACAGTCATCCGCTCAAGCAGCGCTTTGTTTGCATATATGATACGGTGGACGCGCTCGCCAATGTCATCAGTGAGCAGACGACGGCCGCTACTCTGGGGCCATCTCATAGCGGTCGTCGCCGCAGAGCCCGTCTTGCGCGGCACTACGCTTCTCTTCTCTCGCTTTCGCCATACCCTCCTCCTCTGCCACCAGCCTCATGGTTCCGCTGCATCCTCCTCCTCCGCTTTCGTCCTCGCGCTCTCTTCGCTATCGTCCTCTTTCATCCCCCGCAGCGCTCCGCATACGCTCTTTCGTGATTCGCAGTGCCGGTTTGCTCGGTTACGCCGAGGGACGACGCAGGAACGGGCGCCTAAGAACTGCGCTCTAAAAGGGGGATGGTGAAAGTGAGGGGGACGCTGAATTGTAGAGGGGCCCTCAGGGAAAAGTCTTAGGTAGCTGGTACTACGTCACGACGATGACAAGGATAATGTCAGCAATCGATAGTGCCGACATTTACATGGCGGCGATGACGACGATGATGGCACGGTAACAACGACGGCTCAACGACGAGCAGGACGGCGGCCATGACGAGACGATGACAATGGCAACGCTGGCGAAGATGTACAATGATGGCACGGAAGTGACGACAACGCCGTGAGTAGCAAGACAGCTTAGACGATGTGGAGCCGAGTTTGAATTCTGGGTGGTGACAAGTAGAGTACTTCGGAGATTTCTTCTCCTGTCAGTGAAACATAGTGATGATGAACATAGTGGGGATACCTAAAACAAATACCATGAATATTCCATGAAGCTTCCGTAACAGCTGTCGCCTTAAAAATCATTCATTCAGTTATTGACTCATTTATCAATTCAATCAGTGTCTACGTTTTTAATTTTTTTTCGTTTCCACCAACGTTATCCTGTTATCTCTTAACATTTTTGTTTTGTCTTCTTTAATTTTGCACCTGCAGTTCTGTACCAATTAATTCAAACGCACACCCACTATGATCATTCTAAATGACAAATTTCTCTGACATGAAAAACAAAGTTATCAGTCGAAACACCTCATTGAATAGCTACTGCATGATTATAGTTCAACTAATACGTTTTTGTAAGGTTTGTATTTAAAAAATGTTGTCTAGTTACCCAGACAATGCAGCTGGCATATTATGTTCGCGTTGCAGTGATAGATTCTTTGTCAACATTTAAGGGCCGTTTATAGTCCGACATTATCGACGCCAGAGCCAGCGTCGTTTGCGGCCAGTCACGCTACGCCGGTTGCGCTGCGCCAGCCGAAACGCCATCTCCACTATACTGTCTATACTCCGACGCGCGCGCCGTCGGCTGTTATCTTCGGAGCATGCGCAGAACAATCTCAAGCTGTCTGCGACCGTCGGCGAAGCGGCGTGGGCGCCTTTATTAACAGCGAAGATGTTTAAGCCAGCCGTAATTTGTGGTGAGTGCCAAGAAACTGCCGCACCGTAGCCATGGCAACATGGAGCAGGAGGAGGAGACAGCGTGCATGGGCACGCGATCTCCTCCTCGCCAGCTCCCTGCCTTCCCAACCCCGCCTCTCTTCTCTCGGCGGCGCGCTGAGCCAGGAGGAAAAAAAAGGCGAAAGCTTGCACTAGGCCGCGCAAAGCTCAAGATACAGCGAAGCTGGCCGATTGATATCGAGCGGCTAGCCTCCAACGCATTCGGCGTCAGCAAGCAGCAGCGTTCTTGGCACTGTGCCAACCTTGGTTAGCCTGCCTGTGTTTGCGGCATGCCAGGAGCACTGTCGCTCATAGGCGCCGACGCGTCCAGCACTAGTCGTGCGAAATGTCGCGAAAGGGAAGGTACCTCTGAAAATGATCGCTCGAGAATACCTTCCCACATTCGTAGTTAAGTTCAACCAAGTTAAGACCTAGCAGCAGCCAAGTTAATACCTAGCAGTAGCAGCCAGTCGTTTCGCTGTGCCTAAGCTTTGCGCGACCGAGTGCAAACTTGGCCGCTTTTTCTTCGCGCGAAATGCATTGTGGGTCAGCTCAGTCGGCCCGACCAACGCGCGAATGGGTCAGCAGCCAATTCAGCGCCGGGCCCGTCGGGGCGCGTCGGGAGCCGCCGGTTACGTTGGCTGCACCGGTGCGCTCGACTATAGAGGGGGTCGTTTTCGCCAACGTGACGTAGCGTGCGCGCCGTCGGACTATAAACGGCACTTTAAGAACGCGTCGCTATAATGCAGCCCACTTTTATCATTTGCCTGTAAAGCGTGCTTCACTTCAGTAATACTGAACTAAAGGAGGAGCTAGCTTTAAAAAATCCGAGGAAACCTAAGCAATTTTTACGAGTTGTGAATGTGAAAGCAACAATGTCGAATTGAACCCCACTGAGCGGTCCTTCTCGTTAGGAACTCCTCGCGGGCAAACGAGCGCGTTAGAGGGATACGGACACAAAACTTAGCGGGTGGTTTTTTGCGTCGGAACAAAAGTTGAACTGTTGAAAATGACGAATACAACAAGCTTCTTCGAAAAAAAGAACGAGAAACATCTTTTTTTGCGACTTTCTGTTGCACCTTGCCTCCAAGCGGCCGCCGGAAGAAGCTCATCCGCGCGCGCGCGCGCGCGCGCGGCCAAGGTCGGCCACAGCCGTCGCAGTGTTTCCGGGGGTGTCGGTCCCTTGCAGCGTTTGTTTAACCGCTTTCAGCGATCTTCGCACGTGGTCCGTCCGAAACATTATCCCCGTCGGCGCTCCACGCAGGTGGTGCGTCTTACATGCACCTTCCCGCGGTTGTCGCTCGATATTGACGCGTTCGTCATGGCGGAAGGAAGTACCCAGACATTTCTGTTATAACAGCATCGTCGATCGTGACACGCCGTCGCACATGTTTCCCAGAGACGACAAGGTGCGTCAACTTTGGATACCTGCCTGTCAGCCATCACGCACAGCCTGGAGACCTCTAAAAAATTACTTCATTTGCGCGGACCACTTCGTCGACGATGATTATGTGACCAGCCCGGCTGTGCTGAAAAGCCTCTGCATGCCGCTCAAAAGGCAATGATTCAAGCCTGACGTTGTGCCATCGGTCTTCTCACGAAAACGCAAGGCAGAAATGATTTGCGGCGCGTTTGAAAACAGGAGGCGAAAAGATGTCTGTACTGTTTTCATTCACTTGCAGCCTTCTTGTGCAGTGTGAGGGGCGAGATGCCCGAGACTGGGCATGAAGGCAGTAATATCTTTTAAAATGTTGGCAAAGCATAGTAAAACAATACAAGGCTAGCGCGCGCGAGCGCGACTCATGAGATCAGTCCTACATGGCAGCGGGGCACACACACACACAGCTCTGCTTCTCCACAGGCTAAAAGCGGAAAGAACTGGGGAGAACGCCAGACAGGTGCTGCCGTCTGTCGGGCGGCTGGCGAAGTGGGCGCGAGAGTCGCGGAGGTACTGATACCTCACAGCAGTCGCTCACGCCGACTGCATAAACTACTATTCAGTCATCCACGCAGTGCTGAAGTACCCCGCAGTTGCCTGGCCGGCATGCGCTCTTGAAAAAGCAAGTTTACAGAGAAAATGACAAATAATTATTGCACAAGTGTCTGGTGTAGAGCGAAATTTTCGCGCTGCGGTTCGCGAAAACCTGACCGGCACTTCCACGGCCGCCTGCTCTTCTTCGTTGCTTGACGCGGAAGGCTCGTGACCGTAAGTGGTAATATTTCTTGCCAAGTTGGAATGGTCCTCGTCTTCAGACGTGTACTCATCGCTGGTAGAGGCACCAGAACTAGAATCCATGCTCCTGATGGCGGCGTCGGCGCGCTTCTAATGACCGTGGCCGGCCGGCTGGCTATCCGAAGAGGGTGTCGTGACGTCACGCCGTCCAACTCCCGCGGGTCGGGCGGCGAGGCGCGCGCTCACAAAAATAGCAAAAATAAAGCCATCGGCTCAAAAATGAGCTAAGTGACTACTTCTTTTCGGTGTAATCACACACTAAGGATTCGTTTTCAGCATTTTAGTAAAATTTTCAGATTTCGTGTCCGTATCCTTTAAGACGCTTGCCGCATTTTGATCTGGCCTTACCGAGGCGCAGTTAGAATGCCGGCGAGAGTTTACGCAGGCAAGGAACGCGCGGATAACATAGGCTTCCGAGAGTGAAAACGAGTGTGACGTCGCGTCGCGGTGATGCCGTCTCCCCTCACGCAACACCTGGCGCGTCAGCGCTGCCAAAGGTTTCCCTTTCACGCGCTCTGCTCTGTCGAGGCGCGCTCGTGCTGTGGCGTCGCAGCAATGGGAAATTAGGAGCCGTTTTTTTCTTACAGATGACAGACGCCGGATTTCTCGAGGGCCATTTGACGCTTTCGCATAAAAAATAGAGAAAATTTGGAGGGCAAGAACGTAGAACAAATTAGCATGAGTATACCAAGTCGGGGGACTTTCTACAGTCTAACGACAATAGTAGTAGGCGTACAAAAGTTAACTGCGGCAAAATACTATAAGTAAACATTTTTTACAACGAAGCTCTTAAAGGCTACGTTCCCGAGGGTCGTGTCCGCGTGTAGAAAAAAAAACTATCATCATCAGTATTTGTTTTCGCTCCGTGTGTGCGGCGGTATCCCGCCAGTTCTGCCTTAGCACAGGTGTCAAAATGAATGATGGATGGCCCGTTGTTATACCGCTCGCCACCGACGATGCCAAGTGTCGCGATACTCGGCGGCGGCACGTCCCACCTATCATTGTGCCCCTTTGTCTCGTGACGTAGACATCGCGCTAGCGCTGTTATCAGCAGTTGCTATTTGGACTCGCTATGGGACGGACGCCCGTTTAACCACATCTTCCAGGATCCTGACGATGCCGTGAAGTGTGCCGCGGCCTCGAACGCTCTGGCTCATATACGCTAGTCTATGACGATGGGGTGGACTTGGCGCAGCAAACGCACTACTTGGCCATTGCGCCGGGCGAAAACAAGACGCCGGTGTCCTTGCGCTTTGACTAACATGCCGAAGACGCTCAATATAGTCAACAAGGATAATATATAAATTCACTATAGCAATATTAACTATAGCAGACCCACCATATGCACAGCTTAGCTGGCTTTCATTTTCACAGTATAGTGGAAGGGCTCTGAATTTTTTTGTGTGTTCCTTCGGTAGCGCAACGTTCGCACGCCTCATATCGTTGACAATTTTCTGTTTCTGATGCTGCAGTCGTACTTCCATTGCCACATAACTTACGGCTCAGCGGCCATTCACGCCCGCAGTGTGTAACGTACATGGCACCCAAACTCTTCGTGACTTTTCTATTATTATTATTATTATTGTTGTTGTTGTTGTTGTTGTTGTTGTTGTTGTTGTTGTTGTTGTTGTTGTTGTTGTTGTTGTTGCTCTTGTTGTTACGTACTACATTTGGCAAGGTTTTTTGTCGGGAAGTTTTGTCTAGGTGCCGAAGTAATACATCTCACAAAATTTTGCGTAGGACTTAACGCTTTATTGATAGTTTTTTAAGAAGTTCCATCACTATACTAATTCACCGCTTGCGTGACCAGAGCATTAACAGTGAATTGCGTCAGCGTCATGTGCCATTCGTTGCCACACTTGTGCCATTTCGTGCCGTGCGCAGTACTTGATTACGGTTTAGGTTAGTTCATAGCCTATTCCACGCCCTCAGAAATTTCACTGCTGTTGTTCTGCCTACGAACTTACAAGACGCCCTTTTTAAAGAAGTCTCAAACTTCAGAATTTTGCTTTATATATGAATTAAGCAGATGATTAAAAAGAAGAAAACAGTTAGAGCGCAGAACAAGACAACACAGGTGGTGGCTATACGCTATAAGCACAACAAAAAATTTGCTGAAATCGGGCCACTTGTGAAACATTCGGGAAAGCAACAGCGCTGGACTGAATAGTTTGAGGACGTCGGTCAGAATTTTTTTAATCGTTGCTGTGAGATTTCGTCACCACTGTTAATTTTAGTCTCATGAACTGCCTTCTAGGTGCAAACCAAACTTTGGCAGTGATTGCGCATCACTGGATAAAAGTAAGAGAGCTTAATTGCGTCAGCAGGACTTTTCGCTTGCTTCAGCGGATTTGAATGGAAGATTTGTAGCGGCGTGGATTAATTCTCGGTAAGCAGACTCCACCTAAAACTTTCTTTACCGGAAGTGCTGTAAAAAACGAGAAATAGTTGTGGGATACATCCTAGGATTATATTATTTAACGTATAACCTATTCGATTCATATTACATAAATTAAGTAGATGACTGTTTCATAGAGAACCATTTATGACGAATCTTTCTAACTGGTTATAAAGTCAACATAGACAATAAGTATCTCTGTCTTTCCTTTACTCTCTCTCTCTCTCTCTCTCAGACAGTGAGACCGAGATGTACACATATGACTGTAAGGACGAGTTAGTGGTTATATATTAAGTGCGGTATAAAAAAAGTCATACTCTGCAGAAAAAAAAATTGTACATTCGTTCATGTTCCTCACTTTTCCAACCATTGGCCTCATCAAGTGTTACCTTGATTCCCAAAACCAAAAGCACCAAAAGCAGATTTAAAGCAGCTTTGCACACACTTTCCCGAAGGTAGCTCTCAACGTAGCTCCTTCTTCGACGCGCTGAATATCACAGTTGAATAGCTACAAGCTACTCACAGTTCACTTGCAAAAGTATCCTTTGGCTGACCGAAGGTGGAACTCCGTTCTTGGCAATGCACAGGTAGGCGCCCATGTCTTCTCGGTTCACTTGGCTTATGTTGAGGAACTCTCCTTCCACCGTCATCACTGCGACACATACACGGGTGATAGGTTTTTAGTGGAAAACGTTGCAGAAAGTCGTTCTTAAAACTGCAATTCACCTATTAAATTGCGATGTTATTACGAGAGGGAAATCTTTTGACATCAGTGCTATTCAAACGGAGTGAGAGTACCGCCAGAATAGCATGGCACTTTTCGTCGACTTCTGAATTATGAAGGCATTCTGAGTAAGTAGTCATTTGCATAGATTTGAGAAAAATCGGCCTCTTTTTAAATATCCTTATATCACATTTGATCTTTCTCGTTTAGGGGATGAGTGTGGCGATATTTTTATGCCATCTCCTTGCATGCCTTCAGACCATAACTTCAATAAAAACATGTTTTTTTTTCGGTACGAATCTAACTAGCGGGTTCTTAACAACCGCAAGTAATGCAGTTATTCCTGATGAAGATTTCAAGATAAAGAATGTTCTTCAGATTCTTTGAATGTCATTGAGGCAGGCGAAGAAACTCAAAAAAACATAGCGGCGCAGAGTGCTACACGCCCTGGAGATTCGCAAAAGTATCGACATTTTCCGCAGCGTGGAAGGCGTTCTCTGCAGACCATCGATGTTCCTAGTCGGTTACAGCGACAACATGCAGACTGTATGACGCAACAAAAGTTTAAGCTTAGTGTAGTCTTATTAGCAAATTCAAGGAAGTCTGCTGCGTTGTGCGCACTAACTACTATTTATTTATTTATTTATTTATGAGTACCTTACAGCGCCCTCGTGGGACATTGTGTAAGGGGGGTAATACAGCATGTACATAATAGAGAAATACACATAGGTGAAATATTGATTATAACAAATGTAAGTGAACACACGAACAGAGAAACGCAAAATATACTAAAACAGCAAAGTGTAGTGTCTGAAGGCGTTACACAAAAGATAATATAAAGCAACTATTTAAACACCAACAGTTTAACAAGATATGATAACTGCCGAAAAAGTATTACGCAAATAACTGTACACAGACGATAAAATAAAAACAGGTGAAAAAAGCATCGTCAAAACTATAAAAGCAAAAAAAAAAGCATACCGGTAACAGCATTGCAGGCACGGGTGAACGCGAAAGCGCCATACATCAAATTTCGGTGCATAAATATTTTTTTAGGTTGCTCAAGAACTTTGCGTGATCCCGCTCTGATGCGAGATCATCTGGTAGGTCATTCCACAAACGAATCGCTCGTGGAAGGGCCGAAAGGTTGAAAGCGTCGGTTTCACCGTACATGCGTGATAAGCTAAAGTTGTTATTTAGTCGGCGTGAAGTTCGATGAGCTAGATTAAGGTGAACAGATGGCATCATGCTGGTGTGGATGAGTTTGTGGAAAAGTGATAAAAGGGAAATGTCACGGCGAATTTTTAGTGGCTCGAGTGCAAGGCCTTGTTTAATCTGTGTTATGCTAGATGGGTAGCTGTAATTACGCGTAATGAATCGACTGGCTCTGTTCTGGATAGATTCTAACTTGTTAATTAGGTATTTTTGGTGCGGTGACCAAATGGAGGGGGCGAACTCGAGTTGCGGACGGATTAAAGCAAGATACGCGAGTTTACGTACATCGGAAGGAGAATTGTATAAATTACGGCGTAGAAAACCTAATGATTTTGATGCGTTAGCACAGATAGAAGTGATATGTGTGGACCAGGAAAGATTAGGAGTTAGGTTTATGCCTAGGTACTTATAATGCTGAGCGCGTTCCACAATGCTGTTACCAATTTTGTATAGGCCACTAAAGTTATAATGTTTTCGACTAAAAGTGATTAGTTTGCACTTGGAAACGTTTAATGTCATCTGCCAGGTATCGCACCACTCACCAATACGCTCTAGGTCTTGTTGAAGGGCAAGATGATCAGTACTGCTGCGGATGGGACGGTAAATAATGCTGTCATCAGCGAATATGCGCATACAAGATGATAAATTGTCCGGCAGGTCATTAATGTAGATGAGGAAAAGTAAGGGGCCGAGAACACTTCCTTGCGGAACACCAGAGGAAACATAACAAAGTGATGAAGAGTAATTGTTTGCGATAGTAAATTGCTGCCGGTTCGTTAGGAAGTTACGGAGCCATGTTAGCGTAAGCGAATCTAGTTTTAGCGATGATAGTTTTAAAATCAAGCGGCAGTGAGCAACACGATCGAAGGCCTTTGCAAAGTCAAGGAATATGCAGTCTGTCTGTAGATTACTATTCATGTTAGAATGCAAGTCGGTAGTAAATTCGAAAAGTTGAGTCTCACAAGAAAGACCCTTTCGAAACCCATGCTGGTTAGAAAAGAAGAATTTGTTAGATTCTAAATGAGTGTAAATGTTAGAAGCTAAGATATGCTCAAGCATCTTACAAGAGATGCATGTTAAGGAATTGGGGCGATAATTCCCAGGTGAACTTTTATTCCCACTTTTATGGACTGGCACTACTTTCGCTATCTTCCAGTCAGTAGGCAACAATCCCGTATTTAGTGACTGCCGAAAAATGTGGAATAAGATTTTACTAGAGGCATATATAGTGTTCTTTAAAATTTTAGAATTTATATCGTCAATACCAGAAGACGAAGACATTTTCAGATTTTGTATGATTTTAGAAATGCCTTCAATTGTGATATCGATGGGTGCCATGTATGAGTAATCTCGTTCGAGAATTTCGGGAAGATGGTTGTTTTCACTAGTAAAGACAGATGAAAAGAATGAGTTAAAAACATATGGACAATCAGTGTCGGCAAAAGGAGTGTTATTTTCATCATGCAAGGAAATGAAGTTATCGTCGTAATCAGGGCTTATTACTTTCCAGAACTTCTTCGGATTAGATTTAAGGAGTGATGGTAAGTCCTGGGAATAGTATTTATTTTTGGCAGTTGCAATTTCGTGGCAATATGTTTTTAGGCATTCCTCATACGTTTCCCAAGAAGACTGTGAACATGACTTTTTCGCTGACCTATAGAGCCGGCAAGGGTAGTGATGGTCAGTAGGGATGCTTTGCTCGAGCACTGAGAGTTCCGTGCGTTATAAGACGCTAGCATCTCTTGTAAAGCCCCGATATACGCTTGAGGCTGAACGAGCGGTATTCAAAGCATAACCCGTACCCCACAACACTGATTCCAAGCCGCCGTGGTTGCTCAGTGGCTATGGTGTTGGGCTGCTGAGCACGAGGGCGCGGGATCGAATCCCGGCCACGGCGGCCGCATTTCGATGGGGGCGAAATGCGAAAACACCCGTGTACTTAGATTTAGGTGCACGTTAAAGAACCCCAGGTGGTCCAAATTTCCGGAGTCCCCACTACGGCGTGCCTCATAATCAGAACTGGTTTTGGCACGTAAAGCCCCATAATTCAATTTTTAATTAACACTGATTCCTGCTCTCAGTGCCTGGACATTAAGAAGCGCATTTAGACAAGTCAGCCAAATTTATTATTTCTGCATTACGAATCTGCCATTTTGAACTATAGGTATGTTTTCCAGATTCTTACCAAGACGCCATACTTAATTGAAGGACTTACTACGCTTTATGTCGAGTTGCAGTGCACAATAAAGTTGTTTCAACTCTCACAATGCCAAACTGAGTAAGACAATAACGGAAACAATACACAGATTCATCTATGCATTCGTTCTTGTCGTTTTAGCGCTAACATGTCTCGCATGATGACAGACCTACTAGACCGAACGGCCGTATTGGTTAAACTCGCCCCTTTGCGAACATCTTAAGCATCCAGGCATTCACAAATTATCCTGTTTTTGCTTTGACACTGATCCTGAACTTTGCTTTAAGTCTCGTTAAAGGAAAACCGATATGATTCCTTCGATGTCCGAAGTTATAACTTATACACCAGGCAGTGTGCTTACCGGAGTTCTTGCGGCCACTGTATCGCTCGAGGTTGACCTCCCGACCATCCTCCCGCCGCCAGAGGATAGTGGCAGGCGGGTAGGCGCTGGCACGGCAGCGCAGGCTCACGCGCGAACCCTCGTCCACTGTGACGTCCGAGCTCGTCTCCTCGTCAAGGATGGAAGGCGGTACTGCATACAGATGACCAGACATACTTCAAGGACTCGTTAACGTGCAAGTTCATTGTGATGTTCGAAACAAAGCTTTCGTTCTCTCGCATAGAACCATGCATGCAGCGTTGTGCGACCATTACATTTATTGCAAGGAGAATATGCAAAACGTGTGCTTGCTCTTTCAGAATAGTCATTTAGCGATCCTCATTTCTTTCTGTCTGTCATGATTGCTGATAGCTCCTATTTGAAGGGGGGGGGGGAGCTCTAGTTAATTGTTTATTGACTAAGAAGGATCACATTGCGTTTAAAAGTAGCTAGAGGCGCCATACCTGCCAAACTTAAATAACTTTATCCACACCAAAAGTGCCCAAATGCGAGAACGTGTTGTGACATCTGCGAGGCCACACTTCCACACCGGTACCGAGGGTACTTCCCAAAATTTCAGCGCGGGAAGTTCGGTCTCTATTTTCTCTATCTGTAACCACCCTTTTCTTAGCAAGATGAAACGCCAACAAGCCCGGTGTCATAGCTTACTGTAGTTATTCCGGTCCTGACAAGTTTGTGCTTATGCACTCATCCTTCCTCGTAAGCCTCGTACACGTCGCTATGTGCTGCGCTTGCGTGCTTTCATACTACATACATGCAAAGTAGCTGGCCTTTAAATTCCAAGTCATGTGGCTGTGACAATGACGCCTGTACCGTGAGTCCCTGCATGCACGTCCAGGTACAGCTAGAACCAACAGGCATCGGTGCCAAAAAGTAAAGGTGGCGTGAACATGCCGCACTAATCGACCACATGGGGGATCATTTGTGAATGCAGGCCTTGGTTCAGATCCACCGTAACACGCCGACTACAAGGAAGTTCAACTTCTGAGTAGTCCACACTGAAACAATCCTTACTTTCGGACGTAACGTCGCGGTGAAAAACAGGAACACTCCCGCGGATTTGCTGACCACGGTGTGAAGTGTCTTCAACCACGCCCAGGACAATGACCGCGACAAGTACGTATCCGAAGGAGTTGATGCGGTTTGCCGCTTTGCAGCTAGATCCAGTGACGTGCCCGTTAGGAAAGTAGCGTCATACCTGACACGGAACAGACTGCGTGTTGTGTCTTCTAACAAGGACGGTGCGCTCATTGTTTTGAATATTACTACCTTTATCACAAAGGGTAGGATAGCCATTGATTCGGCAATCGAGCTGAGGCCTGGTCTCATTCTGAAGGATGTGAAAGCTAGGGCAAAATATCTGTGCGACAAACTTAATTTATCGAAGACAGCAGTTAGGAATTTGGTGGTGTAGCATTTCAAAACAAACCCTGTGAGTGTTCAGGAATTCCTTGGCTTCTTGCGGCTTTACCTCCCGTCGATGTTTGCTGAGCGGAATGCTGAAGTGTTTTTACAAAAAAGAAGAATTTGGATGGGATCGTGCATTGCACCATTGTTAAATGACATGTTCCTCGCTCACCTTGATAAGATTGTTGCATCTAAGCTACGAGGCTCACGAGTACTGAAAATGTTCAAGTTTGTTGATGCTTTATTATTTGATTTGATACTGATTATTTACACTTCCGCTGTTGTGTTCAACAGAAAATGGTAACTTCTAAGGAAAACATTGATCCACTAACGCTTACACACAAGCTTGCGGAAAAGGTCTTGATCCGGTTTTAAGATCTGAAGATAAGGCTCTAAGTAAAGCATGTCGGCAGGCAGTTGGCATCATGAGCGAAAAAGCCGTTATTACTGTTCAAATCGTCCTTCAGTAAGTTGGTCAACAGGGCAATCGCAAACACATGTCTTTGGAATGCCAAGCAAATCATGCGACCATCATTTCAGAGAAGTTTTGACATGCAAGTGTCAAGACTACCGGACGCGAGGTAACCAAAGCAGCTGCTTATCTCAGTAGTTGAAACATTGCTAAAGAAATCGGGGCACTGTCACAGAGTTTGTGAAACCACTACTGATCTACAGAAAACCGCAAGGCGATATGTTGCTGTGGTTGCATACTTGCACCATGTATCGCAGGTCTTAACGAAGATAGGCCAGTGTTCGTGTTCCGTTTTCGGCTCCGAATAAGCTGTCCGAGCTGTCCAAGCAGCTACTGATCTACAGGAAACCACAAGGTAAATGTTGCTGTGATTCCGTAATTGCACCATATATCGTATCGCTTAAAGAAGATAGGCCAGCGAGCAGGTGTTTGTGTTGCCTTTTCGGCTCCGAATAAGTTGTCCGAGTTGGCCACGTTACCATGTCCAATCAAGAAAGGGAAACCAGAATGCGATGTCAAACATAAAAACTCGTTCATCGACTGCTGCAAGAATGTAGTGTATAATCTGCTCCCTTTGATGTGGTCAAAAATATGCTGGGCAAGCTGGTAGATGTCTCAACCTGCGCCTTCAAGAGCACTTTCAAAAAAGTTCAAAAGGGCAGGGACGGATTTTTGGCACTGCGTTATTCTGAATGTGGCTGCACTCCCCTCTTGGATGACACCACAGTGATCGCAAAATGCGCTGATTGATCAGGCCACAATGATGACAGAGGTGGAGGCTATAGAAAAAGGAAGAGCTGTCATGAGGCCTTCTATATAGGTCTATCACATAAAGAGCTATCTTTTTGGGGATTTGCGGTAAGTGTAGCGGCCATCTACAGGGTGATCATTTTTAAGTTTTATGGAATTTTGAAAAATAGCCTGTTGCAGATAACATAATTGTAGTCCTTGAGTTGGACAATGCAGAGATGCGGGCATTATTTGCACGAGCAATCAAAGCACATATTGAACTGATTAACAAGAATCCACTCATTATCTTTTGAAATAATTGCCTAACAGCATATATTGCAATTTACGAAATGTAGCCGGTGAGTTTTCAAGGCCTGTACACTTGGAAGAAATTTCCAGAATGACGCCAGTTCGGAGATATGCGCATCAAAGTTGCTGTAAAAATGTACTGTTGTTCCATTTACTTTTTTTAAAGAAAACGCTCTTTTATGTAATGAAGCACAAAAGTAACTGGAACGCCCATCTATTTCATTTCCCACTTTGGGAAATAATATCTCGAAACTGGTATCATCCTTGAAATTCTTTTCAAGTCTTGTAAACTCACCGGCTACAACTCGTAAATTGGAATATGTGCCGTAATGTAACTAGTTAAGAAGTTAATTAGTGAATTTTTGGTAATTGGTTGAACACGTGTTTCGTTTTCTCGTAATGTCTGCCTCTTCGAATAATCCAGCTCAAGCACAAGAATTATACTATATGCCACAGCCTATTTTTAGAAATCCCATAAAACATAAAAAGGATCGACCTGTAGATTTAAGAATGGCTGCTTTATTACGATCAGTGGTGTGTTATTTCAGTGCGTATGAGTTATTGTGAAAGCGCGCGTGTGTGCGCGTATATATACGTGTTGTTCGTTAAAATAACAACTCGTTGGACTTAATTAAGCGTTTGTCTACGTCCTCTTCTCTTCTCTCTCCCTCCATTTTTCTTTTTTTTTTTGGGGGGGGGAGGGTGTCGGTTGTCTGGTTTCACGTCTGCAACTTTTTCCCGCCGAATGGACGAAAATGAAGCCTTGAACGAATAATTTAGCAGTCCAAGCTGGCCATAGTGTTCCTCTCTGCTGTCTCTCTAAGAAAAATCAGACGATGGACCCACCGAGCACGTCGAGGAATCCGATCTCTGTGATCATCGGCTCGGTGTTGATCTGGCACATGTAGAAGCCCTTGTCCGAGGGCTGCGCGTTGCGGATGTGCAGCTGCCAGTGGCGCTCGTTGTTGTCGCTGACCCGCAGCCGCGGCTCGCCGACGATGATATGCCGGTGGTACGTGAGCAAGGTCTCCGTGTCCATCTTGATCCACGCCACCTGCACATAATTGGCGTGCAATCATCACAAACGAATATGGCTGGTTTCATTCCTTCCTCTACAGGTGGCAATGCGCTGACCTTCGCAACAAAATGTGGTGACCTACCATTTTGCTACCTTGCTCTAATACGCCTTGCAAAGCAATATGTTCGCATAAGATTTCTCTATGGAAATGGCCGCAGTGCGGATTAAACTTCGCTGTAAAAGTAGTTCGCAAGGCTCCGAACCAGCATCTTTAAACAACAGGTGATCAACAAGGTGCAGTGAAACCTATGACGTGCACAAGAGGCGGGAAATAATCCGCTAGCACACCACTCTGACAATGCCTACAGTCAGGCCCGTAGCCAGGTGAGGGACCCTATGCGCCCCTAACCCCCCCCCCCCCCCCCCCCCACACACACACACACAACCCCGAAATTTTGATCTTTCTGTGCCCATGTCCTACAGCGCTGAGTACATCCGCCGAACGGCCCGCCGCGTAAGCAACTCGGAGCGTCACAAAAGAGCAGAGGACGCCGCACTCGACAGTTAGCGCACAATAAACAGAGAGGGGTGCTGCGCTCCCGACTTTGTCGCCACTGCGACCCCCCCCCCCCCCCCCCCCCTTCCCTTTATTCAGCTACAACTGTACGCACGGCCCTCTTCGCGCTGTCATGCTGAAAACTATTAATAAAATGGTGTTTAAAAAGTCACATAATTTACATACTGCGATTTTTACCGAAAATAATTACTGAAAGATAGGTGATTTCCTCAAATCGTCAAGGCCTTCAGCAAGTGGGCTCCCCCCGAAAAAATTCCTGGCTGCGGGCCTGCCTACTTTAATCCAACCAAACACTCTCGAAGAGTGAAAATTCATCTGTTTCACAGCAAGCAGGAAAATGTCTTCCTTATGTCACTAGATTTCACCGAAGTGGCCTATGAAGTAGGATCGGGCCGTCGGCTTCAATAAAACCGTTTACTAAGGTACTAGCAAGCTAGGCTGCCGCAAATATTGCTAAAGCGAAACTTTATATGGCTAGGAGAAATCATATATCGCTAGGCGATATCGCCTGTGTACAGAAAACTATCATTATCAGCATTGGCTCGAGCGTCGTCGTCTTCCTCCGTAGCTAGCTCGTTGGCGCCCCTCGGGTTGCGCTCGTGCTCGTGCTCGGCACGTGCTCGTGCCACTGCTCCCTCGTTCATCGTCGTCGTCTTCTTCCACAGCTGGCTGCGTTCCGCTCATAAATACAGCGTAGAACTTCACTCCTCTTCTGTCATCGTAATGGGGAGGCCGCGTTTACGGTGGTATGAACCATTGCTTAAGGGGGTGTGAGCCATTCATTGCCTTAGGTAACGGACAGATTTAATTTTAAAGAAATTTAATTTCGAAGAATCGCAAGCGGCAATGGCAGGCGAATGCTACTAACCACGCCGCCGAGCAAACTCGAGACATCGAACGCAATCGACAACGGCAGACTGCAGGCATACCGTCAGTGACGTCGTTCTTTCCGTCGCAGCCGAACGTGTGTGTAACTTCATAATTGAGAAATACTTTAATGAACCCTCGCGATTAACCCAGTGATAAACACCGGAGCCGCGCGTTTCAGCTTCGCTGGTTAACCATCTTCACGGAGTGGAAGGGCCGACGAAATTTCTGCATAAGCTTAACTCGGAGACGACAATTTTTTTCTGCTAATAAATACGTTGTTAAGAAAATTTCGAGGCAAACATTACATACTTGTGTGATATACCTTCCAGTTATTTGCTGAGGTCATGAGACGTTTCCCGGTGTAGCCTCGGTTTTAAAAATCATAATTAAATTGCAATTTTGGGGCAGAAGAAATGAGGCTTTCAATAAAGTATACGTTCCTATATCTTGAGCTTCATGAGTACGAGGTCGGGCCCCCAGCCTGGTGTCTGAGTTATCTACTGGGGAACTTGTATTTTCTGTGACGAAAAGTGGTCTTATCTGAATTCTGCCATTGGAATGCGGCTTCTACTTCGCACATATCTTGCATCTCAACATTCAGCCTCCGAACAAACAGCGTTTTGTAAACTTCTTGTCACGAGCTTAACATTTTATCCGCCAAGCCTGAGATGTACTCTTCCTGCCCATTTGTACCAGTATCACCACGGACGAGACCTACTCGTCCACGCCGCAGTTCTCGCCAATTTAATCACCGCGAAAGAGCCCCGCGCGTCTGCTCATCCCACAGTCTACTGCTGAGACTGGGCACTCGAGGATATTATTTTGTAGTTCCCATTAGTTTCTTTACCATGCGTTGCGAGAATGATATCGAAGCCTTTTATTTACTGTGACAAAAACTGGCCATTTTGAAAACACCGTTTGTTTTGAGCGAATACAAGGGATAGCGCATCAATTTAAAAATTTTCATAAGCAAACCACCTGCTAAAACTTGTGCAAATAAAAAATAAATTGGAAAATTTATAGCAGTTTTCCAGGAAAGATATTATCAGTTTATGAGTTAAGCTTCAGAACTCCATTGCCGTGTAAGTGGCGCAAACTTCAACCAATCACTGAACAAAAACTGCCGAAGCTGCAATAAAATCGACATTTGGCGACCCTGCCGCCCTTGTAGGCTTTCTTTTCTGTGTCATTGTGGCATACACTTGCCGACGAACCACCGCGATTTCCAGTGCAGTGCCATGCAATATCGCGCCCCTTATTAATTCATTCTATGGAGTCCCATGTGTATCCTTTGCACTTTGAAAATATGTTTCAACTTCAATTCAGTCAGGAAAACGACGGCTACACTCCCCGACATGTAAATCTTGCTTTACATCGGCCGGAATGTATAATTAGAGCGTCTTACTAATCATCCTAATTTAAAAAGGTACATGTCCCACAACTCTCTCATCCAATATGACAACAAGGGAACATAATGATTCTGATCGAGCATCTGATATGATCATATCACATCAATAGGCGTTGTTTAAGAGAAATCAAGAACCATGTTGTTATATTGTACAGTGAAGCGTGTAATTCGGTGACGTATGCAAAACTAAAAAAAATCAGAAAAAAAAGTATCGCTATGGTTGTCCATGTATGGAAAGTGAAGCATACTTGTGCTGCTTAAACTGAACACCCATCACGAAATATACAAAGTATAACTCAGGGTTTTATTGCCACCCTCCAGAGACTGAAGCAATACATGGAAAACATAAATTTAGCTTGCCTTCTAGGAGCCCATCAGCACCATCTGCCCGCAATATACTCTTTAAAATTTAGTATGGTGAAATTCATATTTAAATAATATAGTTCAAACCGCCCTCAAATACGTGTTCCAGACGTTGCCTAATAAATCTACCTTCCTGCTGGAGACAGGTGGTCCCTCATCTAGCACCAAACGCTTTAAGCATTGCACATGACGTATTTACTTCAATGCCGCCAAAGCTTTTTTTTTTCTTTGTTTCCGAAGATGATAAAATATATATGCATGCCCCCTTCTTTGAATTCATGACGCACCGTAAAACTTCCGTAAGTGTTCTGGTCTTGACGCTGTAGCCGGGGCATCTCGACTGAGTTCTCGCTAAAGAAAACTCAATAAAAAGGAAAAAAAAAGATTACTGCTTGCGGTGATATAGCATACCTTGTACGTAGTTGCTCATTAAAAGCGCTGCTGCTGAACCTGCGGATGGCTCGTGATTTATTGAAATCCGCCCACAACGTGTGGGATATACAAACTTTATTTTTGTCTCGTCGGCTTCGTCATTGCGGTTGCTTTGCGATCCCAGAAAGGTAATAGCTGTCGGTTGGAAGCCCTTCTTTCTCACGTGGTTCGGGAGCTTAACGAAGGAAATACTGTTGCGAGTTGAGCGAATTGAAGGCCTCCTCCTCTCGATCAACCTCTCTCCTAGAATGGCTTCGCCATACAAAGGAACCGAGACGGGAGGGGTGAGGGCGCAAACGAGATATAAGGAAAATGCGGGCACACCATGCGGGCGAGCACTGCCACTGGTAGACTAAATGACACCGAAAATAGGGGGACAAATGGAAAAATCCGTTTAAGGACGGGGGAAAGCGACGCGGTGAGGAAAAGAGTAGAACGGTAAGAACTATTGCGAGAGCGGCTGGGGTGGGGGTGTGTGAGCCCAGCATTCAATAATTGAGCGCAGTATTGTGGAAGCTGGAGGTAGCGTCCTCCAATCATCTTTCTGAGTGTGTAGTAACAAATAAGTTGAAACTTGGGCGATATTACGAGGTATAAAACGTGAAGTCACTGCGTGAATAAACGCTGCATGCAGACACAGGAGGCTGCAGTGTCGTAACGCCCGTGAAGTCCGTGAAGTAGCAAATGTGTACACTTATTGTTCACTTCTTTGATTTCCCAGACACGTTCCTCATGCGTGGCTCCAAATGATGTAAGCCGTTCTTGACTCAATATAGACGTTCAACGTAAATAAGGAGGCAAGGTACCCTATAGTGAGAGTTTTGATGAAGGGCCCAGAAGCTGCCAGCTTCCCAGCGTTTCAGTATACCTTTTTATCAAAATGTCTAAAGGAGAAGAAAAGGCACATTGACATCCTGATCAGCTCTGTTTGCATTTGTAGACAAAGCATCCACAGCTGCTGGTTTATCATATAGAAGATAGGGCGCAGTTGGACGCTCATAAATAGCAGTCAATTGCCTTGCTCAGTGGAACCCTACTGCAAAGCATGCACCCCAAACCGTCATACTCGACAATTCACTGTATTTTTATGGATTCTTTCAAACATCCGTATGATTGGGTGTTGCTGATAGAAAATGAAAGTAGCGGACGCGGAGGGGGGGGGAGGGGGGGATATGAGGCAATGTAAAATTAATGGTTTCTATGTGGGATCGTTACTACAGCGACCACCCCAGTATGAATCTGCAAGACTGGCAATACAGTCGGAAATTGCACGCAAATACGCTGATCAGCATAAAGTTTCGACATTAACCGACGTGAAGCATCGCCATGATCAAAAAGTAGGCACTACTTCTTTCCGCGGACACGAGTGTGCCACTGCACGCCTCGCAGCTCGCGAAACACTGCACCGTATATTGGCGTTACAGGAGCGCAGGAAGAAATACACGTTGGCCGCCTGCTTCGCTTCATCGACAGACTGGATAGATCGAAAAACGAAAGAAGGAGAACGAAATGATTGAAGAGCAAGATGGGAAAACCACGCCACACGCTGCGTAGCAACTCGGCAACAAGGAAGGGTGAGAGAGAGGGGGAAAAGAGACGTCTGCGGAGTAGACGACGGCGGCCCGCGAGGCAGACGGGAGCCCGCTTGGAGGGACGTCGGGAGGTCCGTACCTCCTCCCAAAATTGAGGGGAGTTCTGCCGAGCGTTCCTAATTCGCAGGAGCCAGTTCCCATCATGCTCTTCTTTTCCCCCAACTGCGTGTGTCTCCCACGCGTTTGTGCGTATACCTCCCCGACGTATAGGCCTACTACCGGAGGCCGGCTTGAATGAGTCACTATACGCCAGTCTCCTGGGCTCGTTTGTGTGTGCCCCCTGTATGGCTGTTACTTGTAGTTCTTTCATTACGCTTTCTTCGTCTGATTCAGTTTAGATATTTCTGTGTCCAACGACCTCTGTTTCTCGTACACATACCAGGGCGGCATACGCCAGCGTGGGCATTGCGAGCCATGTGGGCCTCAGCTGATTGCACTTACTTCCCTGCTGTTTGTTTCCACTTTTCTCTTGGGACGCTTAGCTGTATATTGGAGTCCTTAGCCCGAGAAACAATCTGTGGAAAGTGCGAATGTTGGGTAGCCCACGTATTTTTATATGAGAATTGGTCAAGAACTGCTTTTACGGGTCTCTTTTTCTTTCTTTTTTTACTGGTCTCAGCGCAGATATTTCCACCACGTGCATATAGCGTGCAATGGGTTCAGGTGAGCGAGTTTCTTGAAAACAATTATAACACAATGCAGGGACATCTGCAACGCATTGTTCGGTTTCAAAAGAAGTTACACGCAAGCATTGGAAAAATCAATTCTCATGTGGTACTTGCTCATAACATGAATGTTCACATTTTGAAAAAGCGCCTTATACTTCGTCCGTTTGATTCTAAATTACCGTCCTAATTTGCTGTCTTTCGCTATATTCCACCTACAGCACGAGGAAGCATCCGTCTTTCTAAATTGAAGGAATCTGCGCAGGTATTTAAGTATTGCACGTCGATTGTCATTACGTACACTTCAGGTTATCCGTATTTGCACATTGGGTCTTGCGTATCGTATTTGCATATAGCGTTTCGCACGGTTATCTCACTGCATCTTCGGTGATTTGCCATCGTTGCGTGCAGCCATTGTAAGGGTTACACATTGTCCGGACCCGAGCTGGACGGTATGCTCACTTTATGTCGATGGGACAAAGGCCGACTCAATGGCGCTTCATTTGACGAAACCGCCGTTGCCGATGTCGGCTGAAAACTCATTCTAGTCCATTCTGTACTGTGTCCCCTGAACGGCGTTTCCAAATTCCCCCTTTCAATTAGAGATCGGAGGCTACGACTGTTCTATGGTCGTTGAAGCAACCTTGATTCTTCATAAGGCTATAAAGAATGCGAGCTTCTTTGACACGGTGTGTCTGTCCGTATTTGCTCTCCATTTTGCCTTTCTCGCTGACAACCGTACTGTTCAAATGTTGCGTTGTCTGAATTGGATAATTGCTTGGCCAGTACCGTGATGGGTGGTATGACGCGTAAAGCCATGACGTCAAAGAAAAAGGAAAACGCTGCGTATTGCCCAGCGTAGTCATTGGAGACTTTAGCGGGGTCGCTTTTCCCTGTAAACCAGTACGGTAATATGCATTGCAGTTCCTCCGTCTTGCCGCACGGAGATATATACTGCATATGGCCACAGGTTTTATATGTGCGCTTATATAAGACAACTAGGACCTCTCTACTGCCTCATCTAAAAATAGTCATTCCAACCTTTACCCGTTTTCTTCGCCTCTGTAGCTATGACTCAAGGATGTTGCTGACAGCGCGCTATGCCAATACGGAAGGAATACAGTGATATTTGTTGTTAATGAATGGATGGCCCAGTACTAAGAATAAGTGATGCATAATTATGTAAAAGCAGGGAAGCTGGTGACGCCCTTTCAAACGTTTTTTTTTTCTGTTTTTTTTTCCCCGGAAGCTGATATCCGCGACAACAGGATCTATCCTGCAAGGCCCCCTTTGCCAATTCACCCATGTTTCAAAAGGAAAAAAAGCTAGCGCAATTTCGACCAAATGATATTCATTACAGGAGTCACTGCTCTTACGCTGCGTAGAAATAAATTCCTGAAATTTGCTGGGCGCTCAATTCGCGACCTAACGAATGGGAGGAAATCATTCGCATACCTTTCGCGGTCTAATCTGCACTCTCAATGGCGGAGGAATAACTGGATTTAAGAATACGAAATTGGATTCGCGAACAGAGGAAAGCGCACATAATGTATAGTACGCTTATGTTATAAATGAACGCAGTCCTTATAATGTTTCCAGTACTTAGCCTTGTGCCCAGCGGCCTTGTAAACATTTTGTTAAAATATGCCTCGCTGTTGGACTCAAGCTCATGTGAAAAGTACGGTTGTTTCCAGTAAAATTTGACATGTTTTGCAGGTTGACAGTGACAAACGATAAAACACACTTTCACTGTTCAAGATGGACAGCCGGTAAACCTTTGGTCAGGTTCCGCAGTCATTACGTAGCTAAATATGTTAGCTATGCCTCAATTATGTCATAGGGGAGTTCTTTGGACAGAGTAGTTCTGTTTATGCAATAATCTATTTCCTTAGAATAACGCACGTACCTTCGTAATCTAGTGACTGTCTGTGGAGTCACCAATATCTTCGAGTGGTGCTAAATTGTTCGTGCAACAAGGTCATTAACTGAACATAGCTGGGGCCGAATTCACAAAGCTTTTCTTTCGTAAAGGTATACCGTCAACCACAAAAGTTTACGCGACGAAGGATCTGCCAAGAAGCTGAATTCCCGTGAAGCGTGGTCACACAGCCTCAAATTAAATATTCCAGCATGTAGTAGCCTTCACCACCTACACTGATTCATTAAGGAAACAAGGTACACCCTATACCTCCCATGCATTGCAGCCTATGTATGTGAGCCTTTTTCTCAAGATCTGCTAGGCTTAGAGGATTCATGTTGGTATCATTGTATTCAGCTATCTGTGTTCTCGTTACTGAACTATAATTATTGTTATCTATAGTTTAGTTCTATTTTGCTTTTGTTTTTAGTGGACCCTCCCAATTTGCAAAGCCAGAATGGCCATCAAACAGCTTGTCAGACAAAATTGACTGGATTGATTTCCATAATTCTAGTTCAATAGGCTCTATTTTGTGTTTCCTTGGTAGTGGGAAAAAATATTCTTCTAGCTTTTGTGGTCTCAGACAAAAAGGGTCAAACGTCGCAAAAATTGATGTTTCGAGATAACTGGCCTTGAAGTGATACCGGCAACGTCTATGGATTTGGCTAAAAATGGAAAGCTAGGCAGCTTTTTGCTGTTGACATACGAGCAATAACCATTTCGCTAAACCTAGAGAAAGCTTGCGTTTTTCTTTCAGATATTTTTTTAAACGCAGGAGAGGTACCGATCACGTATATGTGTAAAAAGGGGCCTGGCCGGGCACCATATCGTTTTTGGAAAAAGTCATTTTCCGGGTAAATGACACAGTCGGCGTTGTTCAGGAAAGACTGCGGATTCCAAATCTCTAACAAACCAAAAATCATTTATTTGTGAAATTTTGCCCGACCCCGTTAAATTAGAAGCGCCATGCCTTAACAGTGCAATAATTCACATTTGCAGGAGAAACCGCAGCCCGTAAACTTTTACGGTGGACTGCACGTTCACACTAGCGGGAGAAAACGCTCGCGCGGCATGCCGCAGTTGGCAGAACGCGCCAGAATTGCCATGGCCCCACTTGCGGGCGTCTTTGCCACCGTGGCTATCAAGTGAATCGCTATCAGATGGATTCACTATGGCGGTGAACAGCGATTCTGAAAGACGGGCTATATTTAACGCGATAGCGTTTAGGCCTCCGTGTTGCAGAAAAGCCGGCGTCGGCAACCGGCGTGTGATCGCGGGTGGCGGAGAAAATCATCCAACCACATCGACCGCGCAGGCTCTCCACGTGGTGCAAGGTTTTGGTGATCAAAAATTGAATTTCTCACAGTGACATCCGTCAAAAAATGGTGAAGTACGACTTTACCATTCAGCGTTGGATTCGCCGTCGGATTGCTTACCAATCGGCGTCGGACTGTAATTTTAATGTACGAGAAAACCTAATTCTGCTACGAAGAAACTCCACACAAACCCCTTTTCCAGCATTTCTACCAGACCTGCGCGCGTTGGGGCAATATCCAACACTTCATAAAATAATAAAATAGGTGTTAGGGCCTTCACATTTTAATATAAGACCACTTATATTGCCCCTGAAAAAAAAAAACGACTTTCCAGCAATGCATTTAGTTTAAAAGTGAAGCCGACTTTAATGGGATCGGTGTAAGCTTGGTCTTTGTAAGCTGGCTTTCCCATGTTCAGTGTTGCTGTGAATGAAGCCTACTTGCCATATGCGAACGATGCGATGCGAACGGGTCCCGCGTTCTACTCTTAAAGGCAAAGCTTAAGCGTCCTCCAATTTTGTTATAGCGTTTGACCTTGTGAATGAATCGGCCGCTCCTCATTGGTCTGCCCATTCGGCGGCAAGCAGCCTGTTTCGCAAAACTGCTCCAAGACCCATTCACTCCGCGCCTGGAAAGCGTTGCCGCTCGCCTGTTCTTGCGGCACATTTTCTACCGCCTCCGGCATGCCGCAAACGTTTTTGTCGTTGCTGCGGACGTACCTTAATTGTTCTTTGACATTGACCGGTCGTCATTGCTAAGAATATCTGCAGCGTGAGCAGTGTCTAGAATTTTTTCTTACGTAAAATTTTAGCGTGAGAGCTTTTTGTGAATACGGGCTCTGGTTCACAACGGGTGATTGAAAGTGACTTAGATGTACAAAAAAAAATACCAGGACAACATTTTGTGTCCGATAACACCAGAGAGGCCGTTACACATCGCAGAGTAGTGCCCTGAACCTGTCGTTTGCTTTTTCTTTACGGTTTAACTTGAAGATAAAGAAAAACTTCAGAAAGAAAGCACGACTTATTAGTCACAAGCTTCAGGTAGTGTTAATGATAAGGTCTAGCCATGCACTGTTCATCGGCATATGCTCCACACGAGCTTCTTATGGATTCAACTGCTACATAAAACGTACGCTCATGCCTCTTCATGCTTCATCCCCTAATATGCTCCCAAAGCAAGAAGAGAAACAGCCGGCTAGAAGACGGAAGTCTCTCTTTTTTTTTTTTTGTCACTAAGTCTATCTATTCACATTTAAGGCAGAGCAAAGGACTCAGACATTCTGTCTCTTTTTTTTTCTTTTTTGATCAGCTGGTTCTGTGCCAAGGGGCGCCAAATTGTGCACATAAAGGTTCCTTCATTCTTCTCCACAGGCACATTGCTACACTACAACCGTTCTATACAGTAAATATTCGCACACATTTCCTCCTCTTTCGTTGATGCACTACTTGCGCTTTCTTTTTTTTCCCCTGAGCTACACCTGTCATCACTTCCTATCACTCTCCTGTTTCGTCGTCACCTGCTACAGCCCGCTTGTTTGACACGCGCGTTTCCTTTCGCCGGAGCGCCGCGTCTTTCTCCACAAAGGCACCGCGACCGCTCCGCGGCGCCCCGGCCTCCTCCGCTCTCCTCCCGACCCGCGCGGCACGCGCTCATTGTGCGCTTTCGCCTATCGGCTTAACAAGCTATTAAGGGTCGCGCCTGCGCTATACCTCGCCGGAGGGCCACCCCCCTCCCCCACTGCCTCCAAACGAAAGGGGCGGCAGACGTGCGGCCTCCGGCTGCAATTAAGAACTCTTCCGCTGCCCCCGCGCCGCCGCCGCTCTCGGGGCCTCATTGTTCCTCCTCGAGAGGGCAGCGCGGTCGTCATCGTCTTTCCTCGTCGTAGCGACGTATGCAGACGACGCGGACCGTCTCTGCCGGCGATCGCGTCCGTACGTCCTTAAAGGCGCTTCCGAAGCGCCGGACGTAGATTCCTCTCCAGATACGATGGCCACACGTGACTTATTGTGCGTTCGCGGTTTGAGGTGCAGCGGCGGGCGCAATCAGCGTTGCAAACCGTCGCGGCGCGGAGGGCACGTTGTTTCAATGCGAGTCTACGATTCGGAGACATCGTTGGCCTAACGCCTATGTGGAGTGCTATTTCGCGGCGACATATGCTCTGAACGCGAGACATTGTTCGCTTCGAAAGGGACGTATAACTCTGAATGATACAATAATGGGATCACCGAGTGATTTATTCTGCTGCGACGACAGCCTGAATATCAATATCATTTAAAGGCAAAAGAGCTCTCTAGCGTCCCCAGACATGAAGTTGCTAACACCAGTGGGCGCGCAACTCGTAGAGCTAGACCGCAAGGGCGAGAACTGCGCCCATCAGTTCAAGCTTGCTGCATGATTCCGAAATATTATTGCTTGGAACCCAACAAAATGCCGGAGACTAATTATCCGTTTTTCAGCATTTTAAACTAGCGTTCAATTTGTTCTTGCATAACAAACAGAATCTCTGTACGGATGTATGCTCGTCATCTTACCTTGTTTTTGCCCAAGTTCTCAATGTGACACTCGAGAGTGGCTTCGCGACCTTGTGCGACAGTGACGTTCTTGATACCGCTCAGGAACCGAGGCCTGGCGGTGGTCGCCTGGGCCGCACCTGCGATGAAGCAAAAAGGAACAAAAAAAGTTCGCCTGTGCTACTGGGGCGAGGAAGTTATGGAGCATTTAGGCATGCCACCACTTCTTGACTGGTACCGTTACCTGCCGAGCTACATGTTCATTGTGAAACAATCTACCGGTTTCAGTGAGGATGAACTTGATCTTGACAGATGTGTTCCTTGCATTATTCTTGTTTATTTAATTTTTCTATTGACTCATTGTCTTAGGTGAGAGAGTGCATGTTGGTGAAATAAACATTAGTAGAGCGTTTTCTCACCTGCCTAGCCTGTCGTTTGCTCGTTATTTCAGAAGCACGAATGCCGCAGTTGTTACTGTGTATCTGTCACTAGTCGTGAAAACTTGCCTCATGAAGACACCTTCGTTTACAAACATACATCTCCGGTAGTTCAAGTCGAGGTGCACAGTGCCGAGAGAAGGAAATAACACTGTCGAATAAGCGTATTGCCCAAGTAACAGCGCCCGAAAATGATTCCCCACGCGTCGATAGGATGGAAGCATGCACCTCCGTGATCACCGGTTACCGCACGGCTACTCGTTCCCGTTGTTTAAGAACTACGTGTCCAGCCATGACTGCAGGCCTCAATCATTTTTAGATAGACATGGATGGTGAGTGATACAGAAAGAATTGTACGAAACGGGTTCCATGTGTATAATTACTTGTAGTCAATTACATTTTCTGTGGACTTGTAACTGATCGATTGCATTTTTTTATTTATCAGATCGATTGCATAGTGAGCCTCACCGAGCCATAATAACAAGAGAGGGGGGGGGGGGTATAAGGAGGGCAGGGATGTTAACCAGTCAAGAGTCCGGTTGGCTACCCTACGCTGGGTGAAGGGAGGAGGGGAAGAGAAAGAAGGAAGAGAGAAAGAGAGAGGGTGGGGGTATGGAGACGTGCACGGACCGCACTGCAGAGTCAAAGGCGCTCGTACAAACAAACGCTGCCTTTCATAAAGTACCTAAACGGGAGCATCGGGGCAATGAGTAATCAAACATAAACAACGTTCAAACGGCTGGAGAGGACGCATTTAAAGAGCCGGGCCAGATCGTTCTATTTACTGTATTTGTGCACTATCAATAAACGTTAGGAGGAAAGTAAATTACAAGTAAGGGATTACTATTTAGTTACAAGTCCGTTACATTCGTGGGGCAGAAATCCGTCACTGTAATCAATAACATTTTAATGTAATAATTATAATTGTAATCGGTTACTTTTTTTCTGTAACGTGTACAAATCTGCATACGGCTGAAAAGATATAATTCATAGATATACCTGGGCAGCGCGACGTAAAGAAGAGAGGCGAAGAAAATAGGCAGGATATTGACATATTGACTGTACTCACAACCAACATTTTTATAGAGCGGAATCGCTCATTAGTATATGCTAACCGCATCAAAACATTGGAAAATAAAATAATTCACGAAAATAGTTTGAAAAACGAAAACTCGGTAAAAAAATTGATCGTGAGTAGTGGGCGCGATTGCGCGGGCATGACAGCGTCGTGGGCGGAGAAAATCATCCCGAACCACCCCGACCACGTTTTTTTTTTTCTTTTTTTTTGTTTGTACGTATATAAGGCTCTTTTTTAAATGCGATCCGAAGGGCTATATTACAAAGCCATGTTACACTGCCTAAAAGAGTAAATTGAATAACGTAATTAGTGTAACGTTATTATTCGGCTGTACTGATAGCGAGTTGATGCAACCTTCACTAATGCATTCCCAGGGACTTCGATGACACTGAAAGCACCCATTTAGATTGCATTCGATGCTTTCGGGGCAGTTTTGGAGGCAGCAGCGGCAGCGTTGTCTACGTACACGAACGCTCTGTTTTACACACTCTAGAATCATTGCAACGAGGAAATGCACAAAACTCGCAAAAGGGTATATCGAAATTACTAAAAAGAAGGTGAATTATGACATTCCAGCTGGGCTTATCACTTTCATGCTCATTTTAATCTCGAGTGAAACGCCAGTTCTATAGAAAATTGGCTTCGTAACAAGAAACATTACCCTGTTTGGTGTCGGGTATGGCGCTCTAGTGTGGCGGAATTCGAGAGCGCACTCGACTGAAGACATACTGGCATGGAACCGGAGTGTATTTGTCTAGGAGCGGGTAAACCTCCTCGTAAGCGGAGTGCGCGGACGTCGAATCAACTTGGCCCAGTGTTGTTTGTACGCCAGGTAGTCTAGAAGAAAGCGGAAGATCAAAGAAGCCCGGCGTTTCACTGAGAACCGGATATCGAAGGAGAGCTCTATTGGCTCTTAACGGTGTCTCTTTAATGGAATCCAGTTAAACAGTTGTGTAGGATGCAGGAAGCTGCTGAAGCAGGCGGCACTCTGTCTTAGTTTGTGCCAGATGGAACACTTGGTTAGCCCTTGCACTGAAAGACCTGACCTCGCTTGAAAACGAGGCAGTGCCTAACGCTACTTCATTTACAGCATGGTTCCTGGCATTGCGATCGGTCAGCTGGGCAAATAAGGGTCACAACCAAGACCAACGCAAAGGCTTACAACGCTGCCTATTCAGTAGAGAGTTTTTTCCCCTCTTACTGGCTAAAATGGCGCAACTTAGGCAAGTACAAAACACACAGTACGGGAATAGCGCTGACAGCCATGTGTATTTTAATTGAAAGCCCCAAAAGAACGTACTCTCTGTCTAGAGAACCGGCATGCCTAAAGTCAAGTTTATTTCTCAAGTCATGGTCTCGTTATCTGCACAAGTTAGTGAAATATTACAGGACGAGTTGCTATATTGTGGGAAAACAAGATGACAGGAGACGCTCTGTAGTTACAAGAACCAGGTAATTATTAAAAGTTATCGCGATTCAATAAAGCTATAGAACAGGATTTGTTGTAGTGCGCGGCCAATTAGCAGAGGTACCGGCGCTCCTCCCGTAGCAACACCAAGGCGTCGCGCAGTGGCGGCCGGGGCACGAAAGATCGCTCATTAACACCGGTCGAGCTTGTTTGAGGGCACTGCTTTTTGATGCGGGTGGTAGGCTAGTCACGTGATATTTTTCATTTTTCGCGGGATTTCTTTATCAGCCGGGAAAAATAAACGCGCAAAAAGTACCTGGCTGAAAACGTGCCAGCTTAAAGTTTTTTTCAATTGCCTACAAATTCTTCATTGACATCACGTCATTCATAGCAGCATTTAAAAATTAGGTAATTGCAATATTAGTTATAAGTTGAATGGCGTCAACACCAAAATAACTGGCGGCTGCTCCGCTCTATTGTGAACAATATGCACTTGGCTATCTTCGCGTATAATGGCCCGTCTTCTTTAAAAACATGATGCATGATAGCTGATACACCCTAAATAAACATCAATGACGTTCTACTTCCTGTAGGAATATGGTGTCACAATCATACGCTTTACTCTAAGTTTTATTGCGAAAAATACTCCCACTTGTTTTCCTTTTTCCTACTCTTCCGAAACTTCTCATGCAGTTCCTATATGCCTTTTATAATGCGAACCCAAATCGCTGCCATGCATTTCTTTCCATCCTCCTGGAGCTTTCTAGCCCGTTCATTAAAACACTGAGGTCATTATTAAATTGTGAGCGCTTACGTGGACCGACGTTTCTAGTTTGTATTTAACAGTCCTGATATAGTCATCATCGATTGAAATTGTCGTCTGCGGCACCCGATGCGTTTTAGAATAAAGCGTAATCTCGACCACGGCTGCATATTGTTTCAATTTTAGGGCACCTCGTTAAATGTGGCCCGTATCGTACCGTCATTACGTAATACCTTTACTAAAATAACCTCCCGCGTGCACGCAGTGTTCATTCTGGCCCTATTTTCCTCAGTCTATTCCCACTGTCTTTTATTCTCGGTGTTGGGTAGCAATTAAACCGGACGCTCATCTGGTTGACCTCCCTTACCTTCTTTCTGATCGCTTTCTCTTCCTCTTCTTTTTACGCTAATTAGAGTGAACGACCGTAGTGCGTGTGATGCCTGCGGTTGCGAATAGAACATGGCGCATTCATTGTGCCACTGCTTTGAATCATGAAGTCAATCACTATTCAAGGCATTGCGACGAGTGTACGGTCGGCCGCTGTCCTATATAGGCGCTACTCGACCACCGCCATCACTCTCACGCTACCAACACCATCACTCGTAGTCCCACAAGGACGTGAAGGCAGTAGTAGTAGTAGTAGAAAACTTTATTTTATGTTTTAAGACGAAGTCCCAGAGGGTGGAGCCCTCAGTCCAGGGCCCCATTTGCTGCTGCTATCCGGCTGGCCCGGTCGATCAGGCATCGCTGGTCGTCGAAGGCTGTGCTGGAAAGAGCGGCTTCCCACTGGGATGGGGAGGGGTTGGGTATTCTAGGTAAGCCGGGTGGTTTGGAGCATTCCCACGTAGAATGGTAGAGGTTTGGGTGACCACCACAGAAAGTACATTTGTCGGGGTACTGGCTAGGGTAAAAAGTGTGGCGGAGAGCAAGGCTGGGGAACGTATTAGTTTGGAGCTGACGCCAAGCGGCTGCATCTGCACGGTTTAGCTTCACGTGTGGTGGGGGGAATATTCTACGGGATAGTCTGTGGTGTTGTAGTATATGCGTGTATGTAAGCGGTATCGTTTCCACCTTGTCTGGGTTGGACTGGTCTTCCACCGGTGCCTGGAGGGTTAGGCCTCGGGCTGCCGCATGAACGCGCTCATTGCCAGGGAGAGACGCATGCCCAGGTGTCCAGACTAGGTGAACTAGTGGAATGTTTTGCTTCTTGTGTAGAATTTTATGAGCGATCGGTGAAATCCGTCCTTGTGCGTAGTTTCGACATGCTTGCTGCGAATCTGTAAGAATATGTATGATCTTATCTGGGGGTTGAGCGCTGATGGCGAGGGCTATGGCACATTCTTCGGCTTCCGTGCAGTTGTCAGTGCGTATTGTGGCTGATAATAGTGCTTCGCCCCTCCAGTCGGCCACCGCTACCACTTTGGCTGTAATGTCAGGGTAGCACGCGGCGTCTGTATAGAAGGTGTCGAGGTCGTTGCAGTACGCTCGGTGCAGTGCCATTGCACGCGCAGTGCGCCTGCCTTTATGGTGTTCGGGGTGCATATTCCGAGGTATGGGGGCCACTGTAATGTTTTCTTTGATGTTTGGGGCGATTGAGAGGGGCTCTCGTGGGGAAAACTCTGATGTTGGGTAACGTAATTGTCTGAGTACGTGCCTTCCTGTCGATGTACGTTTAAGTCGTTCGATCTGCCCGACTTTCTGGGCTTCGATTAATTCGGCCGTGGTGTTATGTAGACCAAGCTGTAATAGTCTGGCTGTTGAGGTGTAGATAGGAAGGCCTGTCGCCGTTTTCACTGCTGTTCGTATGAGTGTGTCTAGCTGGTTTGTTTGGTTTTGGGTGAGTCGGTGGTAAGGTGCGTGATAGGTAATGCGGCTTACGATTAAAGCGTGTATGATGCACATGACGTCGGATTCCTTTAGGCCGTGGCGGCGGTTCGTGACCCGCCGGATCATGTGCACTACTTGATTAATCTGTTTCTTCAGTAGCGTCAGGGTATATGTCGCTTTCGCATTGGCTTGAACATGGAGTCCTAGTAAGCGCAATTTGTTCACCTTATTTACAGGTTCACCCTCGATAGTCACCGTGATGTCAGGTGGTAGGTGATGTTTCCTTTGGAGTTTTTTTACTATAAGCAGTTCTGACTTTTGAGCTGCGCACGTAAGTCCCCCTGCCCGGGCATATTTCTGGGTGACATCGGCTGCTGCTTGTAGTGCGTCCTGTATTTCACCGTCTGAGCCACTGGTGGCCCAGATGGTGATATCATCAGCATAAAGCGCATGCCTAATTCCCGGTATGGCATCTAGTAGTGCAGGTAGTCTGCTCATAGCTATGTTAAATAGCACGGTGGAAAGCACTGACCCTTGTGGCGTGCCTTTTCCCGCAAGAGGGAAAGAGTCCGAACGTATATTTCCGATGCCTATAGTCGCAGTGCGATCTTTAAGAAACGCCCGGACGTAATTGTATAGTCGTCGGCCACACTTTGTTGCCGCTAGATTGGTGAGTATGAGGTCATGAGCTACGTTATCAAACGCGCCTTTCAGGTCTAACGCAAGGATGGCTTTGCTTTGTTGAGTGCTGATATGGTCGATTAGCTCTTCCTTAATTTGCAGTAGTACGTCTTGAGTGGATAGCCCCGGTCGAAAACCGAACATTGTGTGCGGCAATAAGGCTTGCTCTTCTAGGTACGGCTGAAGTCTTGCCAGGACGACGTTTTCAAATAACTTTCCTATGCATGATGTGAGCGAGATGGGTCTCAGTTGGTTTAGAGAGGGCTGCTTTCCTGGTTTTGGCATCATTGTAATATCGGCGTGCCGCCATTCTTGCGGCAGCGTGCCCTCTAGCCAGTGGTACTGAAAATAATCTGTAAGTTCTTTTATCGATCTGTCGTCGAGGTTTTTTAAAAGCCGGTACTGTATTCCGTCTGCTCCCGGGGCGGTGTTGCGTACTATTCGATGCAGTGCCGCTCTAACTTCATGTGGTGTGATTTCTTTGTCTAATTCCGAAGGCTCCGCATGCGGATAATCTATGTAAGTTGGTTTGGGGCCTGTACCTATGTAAGTGTCTTTTAGCTGTTGTATTATGGCCGCATCAGTCCCAGGTGTCTGTCTCAAGATTTTTTGAAGGGTTTTGCTGCTCGTTGCTTTGGATTGATTGGGGTCGATGAGATTTCTAAGCAGTACCCACGTTTTGGCGGTGCCCAAGGTACCCTGCATTTGATTACATAGGTTCTTCCAATTGTTTCGCGTTAGCTCGGTTGCGTAACTTTCCGCCTGGGCTGTTAAGGCGGATATCCGCTGCCTGAGCTTGCGATTGTGCTTTTGCTTTTTCCACCTTTTTTGCAGGCAATGTCGAGCCTCCCAAAGGTGTAATAGGTGCCTGTCGACATCGGGATGTTCTGGTGACGTGTCGATGATTTTCGTTGTCGCACGGAAGTCTGTCTGAATTTGTCGGATCCATTCCTGCAGAGTTTCTGGTTTCAAGCTGCCTTCGTAGGTTTCGTTGGTGCTTTCTTGCTTGCGCCGCTGTCGGAACTTGTCCCAATCCGTCATTCGTATTTTACGTTCTTTAATTTTTGTTCGCGGTGTTATTAGATGCGTTTCTATTATATTGTGGTCACTACCGAGGGTCTCATCGAGGTTGTGCCATCCCTGGTACCTGATGTCTTTGATCAGTGTAAGGTCGGGGCAGGTGTCTCGACTGACACTGTTGCCTATTCTCGTTGGGTGGGCTGCGTCTGTAAGTAGGGTCAAGCCTAGTTGTAGCTATCGTCAGTGCTAGCCGTCGACCCTTTGGATTAGCGGTCTTGTAACCCCACGTTGGGTGTGCTGCGTTGAAGTCCCCTACAATAAGCAAACGTTGCTTTGATTCCTTTAGTGCGTGTTTGAAGAGCCCATCGAAACAGTCTGCCCGCTCTTTAGGGGCACTATAGATGTTGAGGACAAAGAAGCTAGGCTCTTTCCTGTCTACGGGAATGATTTCGATGAGCACGTGCGGTATGCGTTCGGAGCTGAGGGTGTGGTCGATTGCGGTTAACCTCTTTGACACTAATGTCGCTGTTTTAATCGGACCATTGTGGTGTTCTTTGTACGCAAAAGTATTGTATCCAGTCAGTTTAGGTTCAATGTATGTTTCTTGTAGTGCCAATATGTCTGGTGTGTGTGTCTGTGCGTGTATGAACTGCGTTAGATTTCCGCGTTTGCGGCGGAAACTGCGGCAGTTCCATTGCCAAATTTTGATGGGTTGTGTTTGCGCGACATTTTGTTGTCTAGCCATTTTTTATTGTAAGCTGGCCTGAGATGAAGGGCGTGCGTAAGGATGCGCCCGGATATCTTCTCTTGCCTCGAGCGGACTAACACGGGTGCGGTTGAGGGTGGCGTTGTGGACGACCGTCTGAGTAACTTCGTCGCGAATTTGTTGTCTAAATTCTTGGGTTAGCTCAATGAACATCTGTTGCAGGGTGGTTTTGATTTCTTCTTTTATTTCCTGCCTATCTTGCGATAAACTCTCCTTGAGTTCCTGTCTGTCCCGTTGCATTTCGTTGCTCAGGCGCTCTCTATCTTGTTGAAACTCGTGTTTTAACTGGTGTAATTCCTGTCGAAGAGTGATTGCCATTTCGTTTACTAATGTTCGCATCTCTTGCCTAAGTGTTCGGGCTATGTCATTAATCATTTCCTGCACCTGGGCGTTGGTGGTGAAGTTATTTGTGAGAGGCACCTGCCCTGTATGAGTATTGTGTGTGCATGTTGTAAGGGGTGGAAAATTAGTGGCAGTGGGAGAAGGTAAGGGGGAAGGATTTGAAAGCCGCTCAGCCCAGCTCACCTTCGGCGGATTCGTACCAGGGCCCTTCGTGAGCGCTTTCCTCTCGCTCTTCTCCACCATGTCGATGGTTGACCGTGATTCCGCCCCTTGCTCGTTTGTAGCTGCTTCATGCCGTTCATGTCGGGGTGTCTTTGTACGTGGTAGGCTTTGTGATCTGGATGCGGATGCGTCCCTGGATTTATCTCGTTTCTTTGAGTCCGTTGATCTTCGGGGTGATCGGCCTCTGTCTACGTTCGTCTCCGTGGAAGCTGGCGGCGATTTTGACCCGGGAGTTTTTGGTTGATTGGTGCTACTCCCAGGGTTGGTGGTGGTGGGAACGTTGTTGGCGTCACTGGTGTAGCCGGCGTTACGTAAGAAGTGTGATTTGTTGAAGGGCTTGCGCTGCCTGGCTGGACAGCTTGGGTCCGTGACTGGGTGATCGCCTTCACACAGCACACACTTCGGTTGACATTGGTGGTCCTCCGATGGGTTTTCGTGTCCGCAGTTTTTGCACCGGGCACTCTCCGGCGTGGGACAGATGTCCGCCCTGTGCCCGGTTTCAGGCATATGCTGCATACCTGAGACAGCGGTCGGTAGGGTCGACATAGGAGCTCTCCACCATAATAATAAATTGTTCTTGGGACTTCCAGCCCGTCGAAGGTGATGAGAGGCAGCCGGTCGACTTTCCGAGCATGCGTGCGAAGAGAATCGGTGCTTGCGGGGAGCGTAGATTAGCCATTAGTTCGTCCGGGTGAGTTTCACTGTCGATCCCAGTGCAACTCCCTTGCAGGACATGTCGGGGGCTGCCACGTATGCGTATACTTGGTACTCCTTCCCACCAAGTTGAAGGGTAGTGATCCGTCTGATGCGTTCCGCCAACTCCTCCTTTGGCGTGCTTGCCACTGCCAGGTTCTGTTCGTTGCGGATTCTCAGTGTGAGTGCGTCAGATTCGGTTGCAGTAATGTGGGCAGCCTGACGCACCGCTCGGGCGACGCGATGCGATTGCCAATTTGCTGAAGTCGAGGCCGTCTCGTGGACGGAAGACGATCTTGTAGTCAGACGGTGGAAGTGGTGGGAGTCGTGGTTTTCGTTCGTGTGCCTGGTTGGGAGCGCGGTCTGGTTTGGATTCTCCCGTCGTAGTTGTTGGATGGCTGGCATCGCGTCCAGCGTTACGGGCAACCGTAAACCAGTCTCCCCATTGCCGTCAGTATCGTTGCTTTCACCTGTCGATGCGGCGTTGATTTCCATTCTTTCGGAGGTTTGGGTGTTTTCAGGGTCTGCGTCGACCAGGGCGGTTTTGATGGAGTCCATTTTGGCCTTGCCAAGGATTATCTCTCAACAGATATCTCTCGGCTACAGCGGGCGGCCAGCCGCCGACGCTGTGATCGCTCCCGTTCGGTTAGGCTTGGCCGGGCATGCCGTCACCTTGGGATCTTCAAGAGGCGATTTTGTCGCCAGGTGTACATGTATATACTTGTAGAGACATACAGGCTGTTTCAGCGAACACTTTCAAAATTTATTTAAGGTTGCCTGTGGCAGATAGCCTAATTCTAGTTAATGAGGTGGTCTAATCGAAGAGGCGGACATTACTTGCACAAAAATAAAATGCATAATCGACTCATTAACAAACATTTACTAATTAAGCTTTTAACTAATTACCTGATGGCCCATATTGCAATTTACAAATTTTAACCGTGGAGTTTGCAAGGCGGATCCACTTCGAATTAATTCTCAGGATGACGCCAGTTTCGAGATATTAATTCCCGAACTTTGCGGATAAATGCATCGGCGTTTCAGTTCATTTTGTGCTTCAATGCAGAAAGCGACGTTTTGTTAAGAACGTAACTGGAACGCCAATGCATTTCTCCGAAAATTTCCGGAATTAATATCTCGAAACTGGTGTCATCCCGAGAATTCGTTCCAAGTGGATCCGCCTTGCGAACTCCACGGCTACAATTAGTAAATTGGAATATGGGCCGTCAGGTAATTTGTTAAAAACTTAATTAGTGAATTTCTGTTAATTATTCGATTGTGCATTTCAATTTCTTGTGGAAGTAATGTCCGCCTCTTCGAGTAGACCATCTCATGAACTAGAATTGTGCTATCTGCCGCAGGCAACCTTTACGAATTTTTGATAGTGTTCGCAGAAACACCCTGTATAAAGGTACACGTATAAACGTATGTATACATATTCATACGTATACGTATGTATATGTATGTATACGTATACGTACGTATATACATACGTATGTATACGCATGCTAGCATTCGGTAAATGAGAACTTGAGGCTAATAATGCTTCCCATAAAACGTACTCGAACTGTACATTCAATGGAGGTGGAGAAACCCCAAAAGATCATGAAAAATCTGGAAGGCCCCACTATGACCTGACGCATAATAAAATGATGATTTTAGCACATGAAACACCAGAATTTACCCGAAATGAGAAGAAAAAAAAATATACCGAACTTCAATTTTTGGTTTTATCTTAGCTGTTGCAAACCTCCTAGCAAGTTCTCTGTTCCGAAATTGAAATGAACACTTCTGCAGGAAAAAAACGTTGTAAAAATTTCGAATTTATAGAAACATGTTCGATAATGCCGCAAATTTGCGTGGACACTGTATAACATACGTACGCCACAAGGCCACTAGACCGCTCTAGAAAACCGAGAAAGACTACAGCTTTGCGGAATTACAGTTTGAGATTAACCACGGGGCCAGCTTTCAGGGTGGCACAGCTCATAGTCGAACTTTAGTCCCAACATGTAGCCTTTGTTCTATGCAAAGCTAAGCACGAGCAACAGCATGTAATTGGAGACGTTCGAAAAGCAGGTCATTTTATGTTCAGAGCATGCAAATCTGTATATTGAAAAAAATAACGGTCTAGTTAATGTTAATCCATTAATTCTTGAACAAAATATGCAACAATATTTCGATGTTCTGGAAGAACGTGCAAGAGGTCAGAGGACAGCACCTTTCTAGCTGTTTCGGTATTCAGTGAATTCGCCCATTATATTATTGCACTTAGTGTTCAGCACGTTTTCGTTTGGCCTGTTACAAGACGGGTGCAGTAGTTCGCTACGTTCCTGCTATTCTGATAAATCGTGCGAAGACCATCGCGTTGAGGAAAGTCCGAAAAGCTCTTACGTTTGTTCTGATGACCACTGCCTAAGTTACTATTTCAGAGCAGCAGAATGATTTCGTCTACGTTCACTGTTCCCAAATTCCTTAGACGAGTAAACCACTCTAAATTAAGGAGGGATGATAGGCACACATGGGAGGTCAGAGTTTTTGGGATTTTCTCAACTTTCTAACTAAAAAGCATTTCTTCATTTGTAGTGTCTTAATGACATTCCTTATTATTCCGATCACGCTTTCTTTTAATGTAATAAAATCGTTGGCAGTCAAAGTTTTGATGTTTATCTGTCTCTGTAGTTTCTGAAAGACGTAAAAAAAACACCACCCAAGCACTACGTACAGATGGTTAACCAGCGAAGCTGAAACGTGCGGCCCCGGTGTTTAGCAGTGGGTTAATGCCGACGATGTATTGAAGCGTTTCTCAATTATTGGTTGCATGTTTGTGTTTCTAGTGGAACGCAAGCGCCAATGGAGGGCGGATGCTGCTAACCACGACGCCGAGCTAACTCGAGATATCGAATGCATGCGACAACGGCGAACCGAGCAAGCAGTGTTGCGGGCAGAGCAGCGTCAACGTGGCAATGGCGGGAAGGCGTTCGCCGGGGCTATAGTGAACTAGATCTCTCTAGCTCACCATACCTCTACGGAGCGGCGCCCGCGTGCCACACCCCCACAGCGCATGCGCGTCGCCTCTCCTCTCGTTTTCTACGCTCCCTCCCTTTCTCTCCTCTAGGAATCCTCTACGGAGCGGCGCCTGCGTACCACACCCCCACAGCGCATGCGCGTCCCCTCTCCTCTCGTTTTCTACGCTCCCTCCCTTTCTCTCCTCTAGGAATCCTCTACGGAGCGGCGCCCGCGTGCCACACCACCACAGCGCATGCGCGTCCCCTCTCCTCTCGTTTTCTACGCTCCCTCACTTTCTCTCCTCTAGGAATCCTCTACGGAGCGGCGCCCGCGTACCACACCTCCACAGCGCATGCGCGTCCCCTCTCGTCTCGTTTACTACGCTCCCTCCCTTTCTCTCCTCTAGGAATCCTCTACGGAGCGGCGCCCGCGTGCCACACCCCCACAGCGCATGCGCGTCCCCTCTCCTCTCGTTTTCTACGCTCCCTCCCTTTCTCTCCTCTAGGAATCCTCTACGGAGCGGCGCCCGCGTGCCACACCCCCACAGCGCATGCGCGTCCCCTCTCCTCTCGTTTTCTACGCTCCCTCCCTTTCTCTCCTCTAGGAATCCTCTACGGAGCGGCGCCCGCGTGCCACACCCCCACAGCGCATGCGCGTCCCCTCTCCTCTCGTTTTCTACGCTCCCTCCCTTTCTCTCCTCTCGGAATCCTCTACGGAGCGGCGCCCGCGTACCACACCCCCACAGCGCTGCGCGTCCCCTCCCCCTCTCTCACCTATCCTACGCTCCCCCCTTTCTCTCCTCTAGGAATCGGAGCGTCGCGCACGACAGATAATGCAACAGCTGCATACTCCGCTGGGGCGCCAGGGTAGTTCCGCGGTAGAAAATGGCGGAGCGACAGAATCACTGCAGAGATTTTTATAGCAGTTTATTTCGGCTGATATACAAATACACAAGCCCTACGTAGCTACTTAACCTGTTGCTTCTCCCGGTCCGTCCATTAAAACTGACTGCAAGACTCCTTATCGTAGGCCATAACTTCTACGTCGCACTTCTTTCGGTATTGCTCGGTACATTAATTGGAACATTTCCTTGACTTCGTCCGTAGTCCACAGAATGCACTCTGTAATAAAAATAAGAAGAATTGCCAGTCACCCCGGTTTCCGTAAGAAATGAAGCTAGTGTATTATCCGATAGGATTAGCCCAGCTTGAACTTGGCATCTTTCGTTATTCGCCTATCGGTAGTATTCTTACAGAAACTCCAAACAGATGGCTAAAAAATGAATGCCGTGATTAGTGTCTTTAGATAGGTTTAGTGCAACAATGATCGTAATGAGAACACAAAGAGTACCCATTACTGGTTTTCACAACGATGCAGACGACATACGAGCACGCTTTAACCGGCGAATGTCTCCTTAAAATGTTGAATATGTGTCGTTTATTTAACGACATACTTGAAACAAATGTTACTTGAGATAACCCGAGGCGTTCCACGAATATTTAAAACAAACTGTTTCTTACCTGCCTGTAGCGATACGATATCATAAAGAGTTAGGCTGCATCGGCACTTCGTGTTATATATGCGCTATATACATGTTTTTTTTTTTTTAGCAGCACCAAATTTATAAACAGTCTGTGGCAGAGAGTACAATTCCAACCCTCTATCTAAAACTTGAGGCCGCTTAAGTCATCTTTATATAATATAATGGAGTGGAATATTTTAATTATGTCAGTTTAATAACTTTAGATATGTCATGTAATACCTGGAATACGAGAAGTTACGCAAGAGATTGCAAGAAAGA
>NC_051155.1:214579911-214678740 GCF_013339745.2 Dermacentor silvarum | reverse complement strand
CTAGATTTCACCGAAGTGGCCTATGAAGTAGGATTGGGCCGTCGGCTTCAATAAAACCGTTTACTAAGGTACTAGCAAGCTAGGCTGCCGCAAATATTGCTAAAGCGAAACTTTATATGGCTAGGAGAAATCATATATCGCTAGGCGATATCGCCTGTGTACAGAAAACTATCATTATCAGCATTGGCTCGAGCGTCGTCGTCTTCCTCCGTAGCTAGCTCGTTGGTGCCCCTCGGGTTGCGCTCGCGCTCGTGCCACTGCTCCCTCGTTCATCGTCGTCGTCTTCTTCCACAGCTGGCTGCGTTCCGCTCATAAATACAGCGTAGAACTTCTCTTCTGTCGTCGTAATGGTGAGGCCGCGTTTACGGTGGTATGAACCATTGCTGAAGGGGGTGTGAGCCATTCATCGCCTTAGGTAACGGACAGATGTAATTTTAAAGAAATTTATTTTCGAAGAATCGCAAACGGCAATGGCAGGCGAATGCTACTAACCACGCCGCCGAGCAAACTCGAGACATCGAACGCAATCGACAACAGCGGACTGCAGGCATACCGTCAGTGATGTCGTTCTCTGCGTCGCAGCCGAACGTGTGTGTAACTTAATAATTGAGAAATACTTTAATGAACCCTCGCGATTAACCCAGTGATAAACACCGGAGCCGCGCGTTTCAGCTTCGCTGGTTAACCAATTCACGGAGTGGAAGGGCCGAAGAAATTTCAGCATAAGCTTAAGGCGGAGACGACAATTTTTTCTGCTAATAAATGCGTTGTTAAGAAAATTTCGAGTCAAACATTAAATACTTGTGCGATACCTTCCAGTTATTTGCTGAGGTCATGAGACGTTTCCCGGTGTGGCCTCGGGTTTAAAAATCATAATTAAATTGCAATTTTGGGGCAGATTAAATGAGGCTTTCAATAAAGTATACGTTCCTATATCTTGAGCTTCAGGAGTACGAGGTCGGGCCCCAGTCTGGTGTCTGAGTTATCCACTGGGGAACTTGTATTTTCTGTGACGAAAAGTGGTCTTATCTGAACGCTGCCATTGGAATGCGGCTTCTACTTCGCACATATCTTGCATCTCAACATTCAGCCTCCGAGCAAACAGCGTTTTGTAAACTTCTTGTCACTAGCTTAACATTTTATCCGCCAAGCATGAGATGTACTCTTCCTGCCCATTTGTACCAGTATCACCACGGACGAGACCTACTCGTCCACGCCGCAGTTCTCGCCAATTTAATCACCGCGAAGAGCCCCGCGCGTCTGCTCATCCCACAGTCTACTGCTGATACTGGGCAACTCGAGCATATTATTTTGTAGTTCCCATTAGTTTCTCTACCATGCGTTTGTGAGAATGATATCGAAGCCTTTTATTTATTGTGACAAAAACTGGCCATTTGAAAACACCGTTTGTTTTTGAGCGAATACAAGGGATAGCGCATCAATTTAAAATTTTCATAAGCAAACCACCTGCTAAAACTTGTGCAAATAAAAAATAAATTGGAAGATTTTTAGCAGTTTTCCAGGAAGATATTAGCAGTTTATGAGTAAGCTTCAGAACTCCATTGCCGTGTAAGTGGCGCAAACTTCAACCAATCACTGAACAAAAAGTGCCGAAGCTGCAATAAAATCGACATTTGTCAACCCTGGCGCCCTGGTAGGCTTTCTTTTCTGTGTCATTGTGGCATACACTTGCCGACGAACCACCGCGATTTCCAGTGCAGTGCCATGCAATATCGCGCCCCTTATTAATTCATTCTATGGAGTCCCATCTGTATCCTTTGCACTTTGAAAATATGTTTCAACTTCAATTCAGTCAGGAAAACGACGGCTACACTCCCCGACATGTAAAGCTTGCTTTACATCGGCCGGAATGTATAATTAGAGCGTCTTACTAATCATCCTAATTTAAAAAGGTACATGTCCCACAACTCTCTCATCCAATATGACAACAAGGGAACATAATGATTCTGATCGAGCATCTGATATGATCATATCATATCAATAGGCGTTGTTTAAGAGAAATCAAGAACCATGTTGTTATATTGTACAGTGAAGCGTGTAATTCGGTCACGTATGCAAAACTAAAAAAAAAAAATCAGAAAAAAGGTATCGCTATGGTTGTCCATGTATGGAAAGTGAAGCATACTTGTGCTGCTTAAACTGAACACCCATCACGAAATATACAAAGTATAACTCAGGGTTTTATTGCCACCCTCCAGAGACTGAAGCAATACATGGAAAACATAAATTTAGCTTGCCTTCTAGGAGCCCATCAGCACCATCTGCCCGCAATATACTCTTTAAAATTTAGTATGGTGAAATTCATATTTAAATAATATAGTTCAAACCGCCCTCAAATACCTGTTCCAGACGTTGCCTAATAAATCTACCTTCCTGCTGGAGACAGGTGGTCCCTCGTCTAGCACCAGACGCTTTAAGCATTGCACTTGACGTATTTACTTCAACGCCGCCAAAGCTTTTTTTTTTCTTTGTTTCCGAAGATGATAAAATATATATGCATGCCCCCTTCTTTGAATTCATGACGCACCGTAAAACTTCCGTAAGTGTTCTGGTCTTGACGCTGTAGCCGGGGCATCTCGACTGAGTTCTCGCTAAAGAAAACGCAATAAAAAGGAAAAAAAAAAGATTACTGCTTGCGGTGATATAGCATACCTTGTACGTAGTTGCTCATTAAAAGCGCTGCTGCTGAACCTGCGGATGGCTCGTGATTTATTGAAATCGGCCCACAACGTGTGGGATATACAAACTTTATTTTTGTCTCGTCGGCTTCGTCATTGCGGTTGCTTTGCGATCCCAGAAAGGTAATAGCTGTCGGTTGGAAGCCCTTCTTTCTCACGTGGTTCGGGAGCTTAACGAAGGAAATACTGTTGCGAGTTGAGCGAATTGAAGGCCTCCTCCTCTCGATCAACCTCTCTTAGAATGGCTTCGCCATACAAAGGAACCGAGACGGGAGGGGTGAGGGCGCAAACGAGATATAAGGAAAATGTGGGCACACCATGCGGGCGAGCACTGCCACTGGTAGACTAAATGACACCGAAAATAGGGGGACAAATGGAAAAATCCGTTTAAGGACGGGGGAAAGCGACGCGGTGAGGAAAAGAGTAGAACGGTAAGAACTATTGCGAGAGCGGCTGGGGTGGGGGTGTCTGAGCCCAGCATTCAATAATTGAGCGCAGTATTGCGGAAGCTGGAGGTAGCGTCCTCCAATCATCTTTCTGAGTGTGTAGTAACGAATAAGTTGAAACTTGGGCGATATTACGAGGTATAAAACGTGAAGTCACTGCGTGAATAAACGCTGCATGCAGACACAGGAGGCTGCGGTGTCGTAACGCCCGTGAAGTCCGTGAAGTAGCAAATGTGTGCACTTATTGTTCACTTCTTTGATTTCCCGGACACGTTCCTCATGCGTGGCTCCAAATGATGTAAGCCGTTCTTGACTCAATATAGACGTTCAACGTAAATAAGGAGGCAAGGTACCCTATAGTGAGAGTTTTGATGAAGGGCCCAGAAGCTGCCAGCTTCCCAGCGTTTCAGTATACCTTTTTATCAAAATGTCTAAAGGAGAAGAAAAGGCACATTGACATCCTGATCAGCTCTGTTTGCATTTGTAGACAAGCATCCACAGCTGCTGGTTTATAATATAGAAGATAGGGCGCAGTTGGACGCTCATAAATAGCAGTCAATTGCCTTGCTCAGTGGAACCCTACTGCAAAGCATGCACCCCAAACCCTCATACTCGACAATTCACTCTATTTTTATGGATTCTTTCAAACATCCGTATGATTGGGTGTTGCTGATAGAAAATGAAAGTAGCGGACGCGGAGGGGGGGGGGGGGGGGGGGGGGGATATGAGGCAATGTAAAATTAATGGTTTCTATGTGGGATCGTTACTACAGCGACCACCCCAGTATGAATCTGTAAGACTGGCAATACAGTCGGAAATTGCACGCAAATACGCTGATCAGCATAAAGTTTCGACATTAACCGACGTGAAGCATCGCCATGATCAAAAAGTAGGCACTACTTCTTTCCGCGGACACGAGTGTGCCACTGCACGCCTCGCAGCTCGCGAAACGCTGCACCGTATATTGGCGTTACAGGAGCGCAGGAAGAAATACACGTTGGCCGCCTGCTTCGCTTCATCGACAGACTGGATAGATCGAAAAACGAAAGAAGGAGAACGAAATGATTGAAGAGCAAGATGGGAAAACCACGCCACACGCTGCGTAGCAACTCGGCAACAAGGAAGGGTGAGAGAGAGGGGGAAAAGAGACGTCTGCGGAGTAGACGACGGCGGCCCGCGAGGCAGACGGGAGCCCGCTTGGAGGGACGTCGGGAGGTCCGGACCTCCTCCCAAAATTGAGGGGAGTTCTGCCGAGCGTTCCTAATTCGCAGGAGCCAGTTCCCATCATGCTCTTCTTTTCCCCCAACTGCGTGTGTCTCCCACGCGTTTGTGCGTATACCTCCCCGACGTATAGGCCTACTACCGGAGGCCGGCTTGAATGAGTCACTATACGCCAGTCTCCTGGGCTCGTTTGTGTGTGCCCCCTGTATGGCTGTTACTTGTAGTTCTTTCATTACGCTTTCTTCGTCTGATTCAGTTTAGATATTTCTGTGTCCAACGACCTCTGTTTCTCGTACACATACCAGGGCGGCATACGCCAGCGTGGGCATTGCGAGCCATGTGGGCCTCAGCTGATTGCACTTACTTCCCTGCTGTTTGTTTCCACTTTTCTCTTGGGACGCTTAGCTGTATATTGGAGTCCTTAGCCCGAGAAACAATCTGTGGAAAGTGCGAATGTTGGGTAGCCCACGTATTTTTATATGAGAATTGGTCAAGAACTGCTTTTACGGGTCTCTTTTTCTTTCTTTTTTTACTGGTCTCAGCGCAGATAATATTTCCACCACGTGCATATAGCGTGCAATGGGTTCAGGTGAGCGAGTTTCTTGAAAACAATTATAACACAATGCAGGGACATCTGCAACGCATTGTTCGGTTTCAAAAGAAGTTACACGCAAGCATTGGAAAAATCAATTCTCATGTGGTACTTGCTCATAACATAAATGTTCACATTTTGAAAAAGCGCCTTATACTTCGTCTGTTTGATTCTAAATTACCGTCCTAATTTGCTGTCTTTCGCTATATTCCACCTACAGCACGAGGAAGCATCCGTCTTTCTAAATTGAAGGAATCTGCGCAGGTATTTAAGTATTGCACGTCGATTGTCATTACGTACACTTCAGGTTATCCGTATTTGCACATTGGGTCTTGCATATCGTATTTGCATATAGCGTTTCGCACGGTTATCTCACTGCATCTTCGGTGATTTGCCATCGTTGCGTGCAGCCATTGTAAGGGTTACACATTGTCCGGACCCGAGCTGGACGGTATGCTCACTTTATGTCGATGGGACAAAGGCCGACTCAATGGCGCTTCATTTGACGAAACCGCCGTTGCCGATGTGGGCCGAAAACTCATTCTAGTCCATTCTGTACTTTGTCCCCTGAACGGCGTTTCCAAATTCCCCCTTTCAATTAGAGATCGGAGGCTACGACTGTTCTATGGTCGTTGAAGCAACCTTGATTCTTCATAAGGCTATAAAGAATGCGAGCTTCTTTGACACGGTGTGTCTGTCCGTATTTGCTCTCCATTTTGCCTTTCTCGCTGACAACCGTACTGTTCAAATGTTGCGTTGTCTGAATTGGATAGTTGCTTGGCCAGTACCGTGATGGGTGGTATGACGCGTAAAGCCATGACGTCAAAGAAAAAGGAAAACGCTGCGTATTGCCCAGCGTAGTCATTGGAGACTTTAGCGGGGTCGCTTTTCCCTGTAATCCAGTACGGTAATATGCATTGCAGTTCCTCCGTCTTGCCGCACGGAGATATATACTGCATATGGCCACAGGTTTTATATGTGCGCTTATATAAGACAACTAGGACCTCTCTACTGCCTCATCTAAAAATAGTAATTCCAACCTTTACCCGTTTTCTTCGCCTCTGTAGCTATGACTCAAGGATGTTGCTGACAGCGCGCTATGCCAATACGGAAGGAATACAGTGATATTTGTTGTTAATGAATGGATGGCCCAGTACTAAGAATAAGTGATGCATAATTATGTAAAAGCAGGGAAGCTGGTGACGCCCTTTCAAACGTTTTTTTTTTTTCTGTTTTTTTTTTCCCCGGAAGCTGATATCCGCGACAACAAGATCTATCCTGCAAGGCTCCCTTTGCCAATTCACCCATGTTTCAAAAGGAAAAAAAGCTAGCGCAATTTCGACCAAATGATATTCATTACAGGAGTCACTGCTTTTACGCTGCGTAGAAATAAATTCCTGAAATTTGCTGGGCGATCAATTCGCGACCTAACGAATGGGAGGAAATCATTCGCATACCTTTCGCGGTCTAATCTGCACTCTCAATGGCGGAGGAATAACTGGATTTAAGAATGCGAAATTGGATTCGCGAACAGAGGAAAGCGCACATAATGTATAGTACGCTTATGTTATAAATGAACGCAGTCCTTATAATGTTTCCAGTACTTAGCCTTGTGCCCAGCGGCCTTGTAAACATTTTGTTAAAATATGCCTCGCTGTTGGACTCAAGCTCATGTGAAAAGTACGGTTGTTTCCAGTAAAATTTGACATGTTTTGCAGGTTGACAGTGACAAACGATAAAACACACTTTCACTGTTCAAGATGGACAGCCGGTAAACCTTTGGTCAGGTTCCGCAGTCATTATGTAGCTAAATATGTTAGCTATGCCTCAATTATGTCATATGGGAGTTCTTTGGACAGAGTAGTTCTGTTTATGCAATAATCTATTTCCTTAGAATAACGCACGTACCTTCGTAATCTAGTGACTGTCTGTGGAGTCACCAATATCTTCGAGTGGTGCTAAATTGTTCGTGCAACAAGGTCATTAACTGAACATAGCTGGGGCCGAATTCACAAAGCTTTTCTTTCGTAAAGGTATACCGTCAACCACAAAAGTTTACGCGACGAAGGATCTGCCAAGAAGCTGAATTCCCGTGAAGCGTGGTCACACAGCCTCAAATTAAATATTCCAGCATGTAGTAGCCTTCACCACCTACACTGATTCATTAAGGGAACAAGGTACACCCTATACTTCCCATGCATTGCAGCCTATGTATGTGAGCCTTTTTCTCAAGATCTGCTAGGCTTAGAGGATTCATGTTGGTATCATTGTATTCAGCTATCTGTGTTCTCGTTACTGAACTATAATTATTGTTATCTATAGTTTAGTTCTATTTTGCTTTTGTTTTTAGTGGACCCTCCCAATTTGCAAAGCCAGAATGGCCATCAAACAGCTTGTCAGACAAAATTGACTGGATTGATTTCCATAATTCTAGTTCAATAGGCTCTATTTTGTGTTTCCTTGGTAGTGGGAAAAAATATTCTTCTAGCTTTTGTGGTCTCAGACAAAAAGGGTCAAACGTCGCAAAAATTGATGTTTCGAGATAACTGGCCTTGAAGTGATACCGGCAACGTCTATGGATTTGGCTAAAAATGGAAAGCTAGGCAGCTTTTTGCTGTTGTCAGACGAGCAATAACCATTTCGCTAAACCTAGAGAAAGCTTGCGTTTTTCTTTCAGATATTTTTTTAAACGCAGGAGAGGTACCGATCACGTATATGTGTAAAAAGGGGCCTGGCCGGGCACCATATCGTTTTTGGAAAAAGTCATTTTCTGGGTAAATGACACAGTCGGCGTTGTTCAGGAAAGACTGCGGATTCCAAATCTCTAACAAACCAAAAATCATTTATTTGTGAAATTTTGCCCGACCCCGTTAAATTAGAAGCGCCATGCCTTAACAGTGCAATAATTCACATTTGCAGGAGAAACCGCAGCCCGTAAACTTTTACGGTTGACTGCACGTTCACACTAGCGGGAGAAAACGCTCGCGCGGCATGCCGCAGTTGGCAGAACGCTCTAGAATTGCCATGACCCCACTTGCGGGCGTCTTTGCCACCGTGGCTATCAAGTGAATCGCTATCAGATGGATTCACTATGGCGGTGAACAGCGATTCTGAAAGACGGGCTATATTTAACGCGATAGCGTTTAGGCCTCCGTGTCGCAGAAAAGCCGGCGTCGGCAACCGGCGTGTGATCGCGGGTGGCGGAGAAAATCATCCAACCACATCGACCGCGCAGGCCCTCCACGTGGTGCAAGGTTTTGGTGAGCAAAAATTGAATTTCTCACAGTGTTTCCATCAAAAAAATGGTGAAGTACGACTTTACCATTCAGCGTTGGATTCGCCGTCGGATTGTTTACCAATCGGCGTCGGACTGTAAATTTAATGTACGAGAAAACCTAATTCTGCTACGAAGAAACTCCACACAAACCCCTTTTCCAGCATTTCTACCAGACCTGCGCACGTCGGGGCAATAGCCAACACTTAATAAAATAATAAAATAGGTGTTAGGGCCTTCACATTTTAATATAAGACCACTTATATTGCCCCTGAAAAAAAAAACGACTTTCCAGCAATGCATTTAGTTTAAAAGTGAAGCCGACTTTAATGGGATCGGTGTAAGCTTGGTCTTTGTAAGCTGGCTTTCCCATGTTCAGTGTTGCCGTGAATGAAGCCTACTTGCCATATGCGAACGATGCGATGCGAACGGGTCCCGCGTTCTACTCTTAAAGGCAAAACTTAAGCGTCCTCCAATTTTGTTATAGCGTTTGAGCTCGTGAATGAATCGGCCGCTCCTCATTGGTCTGCCCGTTCGGCGGCAAGCAGCCTGTTTCGCAAAACTGCTCCAAGACCCATTCACTCCGCGCCTGGAAAGCGTTGCCGCTCGCCTGTTCTTGCGGCACATTTTCTACCGCCTCCGGCATGCCGCAAACGTTTTTGTCGTTGCTGCGGACGTACCTTAATTGTTCTTTGACATTGACCGGCCGTCATTGCTAAGAATATCTGCAGCGTGAGCAGTGTCTAGAATTTTTTCTTACGTAAAATTTTAGCGTGAGAGCTTTTTGTGAATACGGGCTCTGGTTCACAACGGGTGATTGAAAGTGACTTAGATGTACACAAAAAAAAAAAAAAAATACCAGGACAACATTTTGTGTCCGATAACACCAGAGAGGCCGTTACACATCGCAGAGTAGTGCCCTGAACCTGTCGTTTGCTTTTTCTTTACGGTTTAACTTGAAGATAAAGAAAAACTTCAGAAAGAAAGCACGACTTATTAGTCACAAGCTTCAGGTAGTGTTAATGATAAGGTCTAGCCATGCACTGTTCATCGGCATATGCTCCACACGAGCTTCTTATGGATTCAACTGCTACATAAAACGTACGCTCATGCCTCTTCATGCTTCATCCCCTAATATGCTCCCAAAGCAAGAAGAGAAACAGCCGGCTAGAAGACGGAAGTCTTTCTTTTTTTTTTTTTGTCACTAAGTCTATCTATTCACATTTAAGGCAGAGCAAAGGACTCAGACATTCTCTCTCTTTTTTTTTTCTTTTTTGATCAGCTGGTTCTGTGCCAAGGGGCGCCAAATTGTGCACATAAACTTTCCTTCATTCTTCTCCACAGGCACATTGCTACACTACAACCGTTCTATACAGTAAATATTCGCACACATTTCCTCCTCTTTCGTTGATGCACTACTTGCGCTTTCTTTTTTTTTTCCCCTGAGCTACACCTGTCATCACTTCCTATCACTCTCCTGTTTCGTCGTCACCTGCTACAGCCCGCTTGTTTGACACGCGCGTTTCCTTTCGCCGGAGCGCCGCGTCTTTCTCCACAAAGGCACCGCGACCGCTCCGCGGCGCCCCGGCCTCCTCCGCTCTCCTCCCGACCCGCGCGGCACGCGCTCATTGTGCGCTTTCGCCTATCGGCTTAACAAGCTATTAAGGGTCGCGCCTGCGCTATACCTCGCCGGAGGGCCACCCCCCTCCCCCACTGCCTCCAAACGAAAGGGGCGGCAGACGTGCGGCCTCCGGCTGCAATTAAGAACTCTTCCGCTGCCCCCGCGCCGCCGCTGCTCTCGGGGCCTCATTGTTCCTCCTCGAGAGGGCAGCGCGGTCGTCATCGTCTTTCCTCGTCGTAGCGACGTATGCAGACGACGCGGACCGTCTCTGCCGGCGATCGCGTCCGTACGTCCTTAAAGGCGCTTCCGAAGCGCCGGACGTAGATTTCTCTCCAGATACGATGGCCACACGTGACTTATTGTGCGTTCGCGGTTTGAGGTGCAGCGGCGGGCGCAATCAGCGTTGCAAACTGGCGCGGCGCGGAGGGCACGTTGTTTCAATGCGAGTCTACGATTCGGAGACATCGTTGGCCTAACGCCTACGCGGAGCGCTATTTCGCGGCCACATATGCTCTGAACGCGAGACATTGTTCGCTTCGAAAGGGACGTATAACTCTGAATGATACAATAATGGGATCACCGAGTGATTTATTCTGCTGCGGCGACAGCCTGAATATCGATATCATTTAAAGGCAAAAGAGCTCTCTAGCGTCCCCAGACATGAAGTTGCTAGCACCAGTGGGGGCGCAACTCGTAGAGCTAGACCGCAAGGCCGAGAACTGCGCCCATCAGTTCAAGCTTGCTGCATGATTCCGAAATATTATTGCTTGGAACCCAACAAAATGCCAGAGACTAATTATCCGTTTTTCAGCATTTTAAACTAGCGTTCAATTTATTCTTGCATAACAAACAGAAGCTCTGTAGGGATGTATGCTCGTCATCACGGTGGAAGAAGATAGGTGCTCCGATGGCGCGCCCGCGCTGGGGCGAGAGAGCGGCCACTTCGTGTGACCGGAAGTGAGCGCCACCGCTAGGGGCAGCACGTGTTCAGGAGGCCTTGGAGCAGCGGCACAACAGTCGATAATTTACGACCTCCGTCAGCATTGAAACACCCATACCCAAAGATATGCAATTTTTCGTTATTTAGACGCCAAATCCTGAGCAGGTAGAAGGTTTCATGCCACTTACAATCAAAATAACGTCATTTTAAACACGAGAGAGACGCGTCGTCTGCTCGAGCAGTCGGCGCGCTGCGCTTACCGCTGCTCGCCGCGTCGGAGTCAATCGGAATGTCGACAGAAATATAAAGGGACGTTCCTACAACCAAGTAGAGTCGTTTTAAGCAGGCGAACGACATATATTCATCTAAATAAAGCACTTCTGCCGCGCGTGCCCATAAAAGCGCCAGCAAAGTGAGCGAAAAAGTGGCCCCCTGAACAGGTGCTGCCCCTTGCGGCAGCGGCGTGCGTAGAGTCACACTAAGTGGCCGCGCCTCGCGCCGCCGTCGGATCACCTTCCTTTTTACACCGTGCTCGTCATCTTACCTTGTTTTTGCCCAAGTTCTCAATGTGACACTCGAGAGTGGCTTCGCGACCTTGTGCGACAGTGACGTTCTTGATACCGCTCAGGAACCGAGGCCTGGCGGTGGTCGCCTGGGCCGCACCTGTGATGAAGCAAAAAGGAACAAAAAAAGTTCGCCTGTGCTACTGGAGCGAGGAAGTTATGGAGCATTTAGGCATGCCACCACTTCTTGACTGGTACCGTTACCTGCCGAGCTACATGTTCATTGTGAAACAATCTACCGGTTTCAGTGAGGATGAACTTGATCTTGACAGATGTGTTCCTTGCATTATTCTTGTTTATTCTTTTTTCTATTGACTCATTGTCTTAGGTGAGAGAGTGCATGTTGGTGAAATAAACATTAGTAGAGCGTTTTCTCCCCTGCCTAGCCTGTCGTTTGCTCGTTATTTCAGAAGCACGAATGCCGCAGTTGTTACTGTGTATCTGTCACTAGTCGTGAAAACTTGCCTCATGAAGACACCTTCGTTTACAAACATACATCTCCGGTAGTTCAAGTCGAGGTGCACAGTGCCGAGAGAAGGAAATAACACTGTCGAATAAGCGTATTGCCCAAGTAACAGCGCCCGAAAATGATTCCCCACGCGTCGATAGGATGGAAGCATGCACCTCCGTGATCACCGGTTACCGCACGGCTACTCGTTCCCGTTGTTTAAGAACTACGTGTCCAGCCATGACTGCAGGCCTCAATCATTTTTTAGATAGACATGGATGGTGAGTGATACAGAAAGAATTGTACGAAACGGGTTCCATGTGATTGATTACTTGTAGTCAATTACATTTTCTGTGGACTTGTAACTGATCGATTGCATTTTTTTATTTATCAGATCGATTGCATAGTGAGCCTCACCGAGCCATAATAACAAGAGAGGGGGGGGGGGGGGTATAAGGAGGGCAGGGATGTTAACCAGTCAAGAGTCCGGTTGGCTACCCTACGCTGGGTGAAGGGAGGAGGGGAAGAGAAAGAAGGAAGAGAGAAAGAGAGAGGGTGGGGGTATGGAGACGTGCACGGACCGCACTGCAGAGTCAAAGGCGCTCGTACAAACAAACGCTGCCTTTCATAAAGTACCTAAACGGGAGCATCGGGGCAATGAGTAATCGAACATAAACAACGTTCAAACGGCTGGAGAGGACGCACTTAAAGAGCCGGGCCAGATCGTTCTATTTACTGTATTTGTGCAATATCAATAAACGTTAGGAGGAAAGTAAATTACAAGTAAGTGATTACTATTTAGTTACAAGTCCGTTACATTCGTGGGGCAGAAATCCGTCACTGTAATCAATAACATTTTAATGTAATAATTATAATTGTAATCGGTTACTTTTTTTCTGTAACGTGTACAAATCTGCATACGGCTGAAAAGATATAATTCATAGATATACCTGGGCAGCGCGACGTAAAGAAGAGAGGCGAAGAAAATAGGCAGGATATTGACATATTGACTGTACTCACAACCAACATTTTTATAGAGCGGAATCGCTCATTAGTATATGCTAACCGCATCAAAACATTGGAAAATAAAATAATTCACGAAAATAGTTTGAAAAACGAAAACTCGGTAAAAAAAATTGATCGTGAGTAGTGGGCGCGATTGCGCGGGCATGACAGCGTCGTGGGCGGAGAAAATCATCCCGAACCACCCCGACCACGTTTTTTTTTTCTTTTTTTTTGGTTTGTACGTATATAAGGCTCTTTTTTAAATGCAATCCGAAGGGCTATATTACAAAGCCATGTTACACTGCCTAAAAGAGTAAATTGAATAACGTAATTAGTGTAACGTTATTATTCGGCTGTACTGATAGCGAGTTGATGCAACCTTCACTAATGCATTCCCAGGGACTTCGATGACACTGAAAGCACCCATTTAGATTGCATTCGATGCTTTCGGGGCAGTTTTGGAGGCAGCAGCGGCAGCGTTGTCTACGTACACGAACGCTCTGTTTTACACACTCTAGAATCATTGCAACGAGGAAATGCACAAAACTCGCAAAAGGGTATATCGAAATTACTAAAAAGAAGGTGAATTATGACATTCCAGCTGGGCTTATCACTTTCATGCTCATTTTAATCTCGAGTGAAACGCCAGTTCTATAGAAAATTGGCTTCGTAACAAGAAACATTACCCTGTTTGGTGTCGGGTATGGCGCTCTAGTGTGGCGGAATTCGAGAGCGCACTCGACTGAAGACATACTGGCATGGAACCGGAGTGTATTTGTCTAGGAGCGGGTAAACCTCCTCGTAAGCGGAGTGCGCGGACGTCGAATCAACTTGGCCCAGTGTTGTTTGTACGCCAGGTAGTCTAGAAGAAAGCGGAAGATCAAAGAAGCCCGGCGTTTCACTGAGAACCGGATATCGAAGGAGAGCTCTATTGGCTCTTAACGGTGTCTCTTTAATGGAATCCAGTTAAACAGTTGTGTAGGATGCAGGAAGCTGCTGAAGCAGGCGGCACTCTGTCTTAGTTTGTGCCAGATGGAACACTTGGTTAGCCCTTGCACTGAAAGACCTGACCTCGCTTGAAAACGAGGCAGTGCCTAACGCTACTTCATTTACAGCATGGTTCCTGGCATTGCGATCGGTCAGCTGGGCAAATAAGGGTCACAACCAAGACCAACGCAAAGGCTTACAACGCTGCCTATTCAGTAGAGAGTTTTTTCCCCACTTACTGGCTAAAATGGCGCAACTTAGGCAAGTACAAAACACACAGTACGGGAATAGCGCTGACAGCCATGTGTATTTTAATTGAAAGCCCCAAAAGAACGTACTCTCTGTCTAGAGAACCGGCATGCCTAAAGTCAAGTTTATTTCTCAAGTCATGGTCTCGTTATCTGCACAAGTTAGTGAAATATTACAGGACGAGTTGCTATATTGTGGGAAAACAAGATGACAGGAGACGCTCTGTAGTTACAAGAACCAGGTAATTATTAAAAGTTATCGCGATTCAATAAAGCTATAGAACAGGATTTGTTGTAGTGCGCGGCCAATTAGCAGAGGTACCGGCGCTCCTCCCGTAGCAACACCAAGGCGTCGCGCAGTGGCGGCCGGGGCACGAAAGATCGCTCATTAACACCGGTCGAGCTTGTTTGAGGGCACTGCTTTTTGATGCGGGTGGTAGGCTAGTCACGTGATATTTTTCATTTTTCGCGGGATTTCTTTATCAGCCGGGAAAAATAAACGCGCAAAAAGTACCTGGCTGAAAACGTGCCAGCTTAAAGTTTTTTTCAATTGCCTACAAATTCTTCATTGACATCACGTCATTCATAGCAGCATTTAAAAATTAGGTAATTGCAATATTAGTTATAAGTTGAATGGCGTCAACACCAAAATAACTGGCGGCTGCTCCGCTCTATTGTGAACAATATGCACTTGGCTATCTTCGCGTATAATGGCCCGTCTTCTTTAAAAACATGATGCATGATAGCTGATACACCCTAAATAAACATCAATGACGTTCTACTTCCTGTAGGAATATGGTGTCACAATCATACGCTTTACTCTAAGTTTTATTGCGAAAAATACTCCTACTTGTTTTCCTTTTTTCCTACTCTTCCGAAACTTCTCATGCAATTCCTATATGCCTTTTATAATGCGAACCCAAATCGCTGCCATGCATTTCTTTCCATCCTCCTGGAGCTTTCTAGCCCGTTCATTAAAACACTGAGGTCATTATTATATTGTGAGCGCTTACGTGGACCGACGTTTCTAGTTTGTATTTAACAGTCCTGATATAGTCATCATCGATTGAAATTGTCGTCTGCGGCACCCGATGCGTTTTAGAATAAAGCGTAATCTCGACCGCGGCTGCATATTGTTTCAATTTTAGGGCACCTCGTTAAATGTGGCCCGTTTCGTACCGTCATTACGTAATACCTTTACTAAAATAACCTCCCGCGTGCACGCAGTGTTCATTCTGGCCCTATTTTCCTCAGTCTATTCCCACTGTCTTTTATTCTCGGTGTTGGGTAGCAATTAAACCGGACGCTCATCTGGTTGACCTCCCTTACCTTCTTTCTGCTCGCTTTCTCTTCCTCTTCTTTTTACGCTAATTAGAGTGAACGACCGTAGTGCGTGTGATGCCTGCGGTTGCGAATAGAACATGGCGCATTCATTGTGCCACTGCTTTGAATCATGAAGTCAATCACTACTCAAGGCATTGCGACGACTGTACGGTCGGCCGCTGTCCTATATAGGCGCTACTCGACCACCGCCATCACTCTCACGCTACCAACACCATCACTCGTAGTCCCACAAGGACGTGAAGGCACACTTCTGTTTCCGCAGAGCGACTGGCCCCGTGAGTACGCCATTTGTCGTCATCGTACACTCCTAAACAAAGTATGCGCCCTTTGGGGCCCCCCTTATCTTGTCCCCTAGCAATAATATCCATCTTGCGTGCCTTTTCTTTCTGTATTGCTGCGCGCCCATGTACTTCCAGGTCACGAATAGCATGCGCGTTATCAGCGTGACACAGCATTCTTGACAGGAAAGTAGCGAGCACCGTGTTTGAAAGAAAGGGAGCGCAAGCCAGACAGATGACGATTGTTGTTTGGCGACCAGATAAGCCCAAAGGGTGTAAGCGTTTCTGCCTATAGCGCATAGTATAAAATCAAGGCTTGTCGTGCGTAAACGCTGCATCATTGTCAGTTTTCAGCCCCCATTCTTCTTTTTCAAGATATCTGCCTTTTCACGGTAAAGTCCACTGGATGCAATATCGATGCCATCTAGCAAGGCCCCGACATCAGCCCTGTACCTGAGCCAGAAAATGCGGCACGACATTGCGTACAAGATACGTGCCGTCAGTGCGATGGTAAATACGAGCAAAAAGTCCAACACGTGGCAATTATAGAACGGCGGTGACGATAGGTGACAGCCCCGGAACATGGTTTCGAGAAAAGTTGTCGCAGTTTCACCCGAAAGGCGAAGCATCAATTGCGATGCCAAATTTGTAGAGAGCCATACGGAGTAATGATAGTAGCTTTATCAGCTGTATAAACTTGGACATGCAGCAGCACCGGCAACACGCAGAGCTGTTGTCGACGCCGTCGGCGTTTTGCCCGCGTTCGCACAAAACGCGTGCGGCGCTGGTGACTGTTGCTGGAGCCTCTGGGGGCGGCTCGGAGGTTTTCGACGACATCAGAACGGGACACTCGTCGAGCTGCGTCGGAAGTCTTTACCACCTTCTCCCCTCACAACGTTTTATTGCGATAGCAATTATATGGACACTCAAAAGCAGATTTCTGCCGTCGGCGTCGCCGTCGCCGTCGCCGTCGCCGTGAGGTTCCGTATGACGTCATTTGGAGATGAAATCGTCGCCGCGCGCCGAACGCTGTATGTGCGAGTGAAAGGGCGCGAGGGGCGCGTCTTTCACGGGGAGTGAACGCACGGCGGAGAACAAACGCGCGTTCTGCGCCGTGCTCGCTTAAGGGCTGCAGAAGTAGGCGTCTCTTTTCTCCTTTACAATCACCATATATGTAGACCCAACGCGCCTTCTTCAGAGGCGCGAGAGGCCATGGGGGAGGGGGAGGGAAGGGAGGCGACGTTTAGCTGCGGCACCAAGTGCCTATTTATATCAGAGGCTCCAGCAACAGTCACCAACGCCGCACGCATTTTGAGCTAACGCGTGCAAAACGCCGATGGCGTCGACAACAGTTCTGCATGTTGTTGCTACCAAAGCCGCTCACCTTACTTCGTATTACATTGCTGTGTTGCTATCGCATTCATTGCTTCGCCCTGAGGGCGAAACTGTGACATTTTTTATATAAATACGCACTTGGTGCCGCAGCTAAACGTCGCCTCCCCCCCCCCCCCCCCACACGGCCTTTCGCGCGCCGGAAGAAGGCGCGTTTGCTCTACATATATGGTGATTGTAAAGGAGAAAAGAGACGCCTACTTCTGCAGCCCTTAAGGGAAGCACGTCGCAGAACGCGCGTTTGTTCTCCGCCGTGGGTTCACTCCCCGTGAAAGCGCACGTCCCTCGCGCCCTTTCACTCGCACATACAGCGTTCGGCGCACGGCGACGATTTCATGTCCATTGACGTCATACGGAACCTCACGGCGACGGCGACGGCGACGCCGACGGCAGAAATCTGCTTTGGAGTGTCCATATAATTGCTATCGCAATAAAATATATAGGCACCCGTGCATGTTTTCGTGCGTATATACACGAAGAATTGGTGATAAAAGGCGCCGAAATATAAGACAAGTAGCCACAGAGCCAATCTCAGATTTTAAGCGCCATACACTCCCAAAAAGTTGTCGCAGTTTCACCTGAAAGGCGAAGCATCAATTGCGATAGCAAATTTGTAGAGAGCTATACGGAGTAATGATATTAGCTTTATCAGCTGTATAAACTTGGACATGCAGCAGCACCGGCAACACGCAGAACTGTTGTCGACGCCGTCGGCGTTTTGCCCGCGTTCGCTCAAAATGCGTGTGGCGTTGGTGACTGTTGCTGGAGCCTCTGATATAAATAGGCACTTGGTGCCGCAGCTAAACGTCGCCTCCCTGCCCTCCCCCTCCCCCACGGCCTTTCACGCGTCGGAAGAAGGGGCGTTTGCTCTACATATATGGTGATTGTAAAGGAGGAAAGAGACGCCTACTTCTGCAGCCCTTAAGGGAGCACGGCGCAGAACGCGCGTTTGTTCTCCGCCGTGCGTTCACTCCCCGTGGTGGTAAGTGGTTCTTGAGGGAAAGGGAAAGGTTGGCGCTATCTTCTGCAGCCCTTGAGGGAGCACGGCTCAGTCAAAGCGCGCGCCCGTCGCGCCCTTTCACTCGCACATACAGCGTTCGGCACGCGGCGACGATTTCATCTCCATTGACGTCATACGGAACCTCACGGCGACGGCGACGACGACGGCGACGCCGACGGCAGAAATATGCTTTTGAGTGTCCATATAATTGCTATCGCAATAAAACTAGCCAGTTCAGTGCGACGTAGCCACTAACGACAACACGGCGTCTACCCTTCCTCTCTCTCCGATCTGTCTATTTTCCTGTTGTCCTTCCCCCAGCGTACGGTCGCCAACGAGCCAATTTTCTGGTTAACATTCATGCCTGATGCCTTTCCTTTCACCTCGTGTTCCTCCTTGCGTCTCATTTCTCTCTCTAATCTTGGTTTACGTATGCGACGAGAGCTAGTAATTATAATAGTTCATATAATTTGTTTTCCAATCATCTCGGTGCCACGAAAATCAATCCACACGAACTTTTATAGGAAATGAATATTCTTGGTATTACAGGTTCGTATTATGGTTCTACTGAGTTCAAGAACCTTTTCTTCGATGCAGAAATTCATAAGAAAAAAGTGTATCTTCAATCAAGAAATATTTGTTTATTATAGCTGTTTGTAGAACTGCGCTATATTGAAACCACAGATTTTTTTGCCCACTGCTCCATACATGAGTTGCACGAGCTCTCCAGATCAGCCTTCAAATGCACAAAATGGCGTGAAATGCAGAGTAGCCGAATTTGTTCTTACAAAAACACTAGTTTATGCTTTCCAAACCATATTCGCGCGCTTACAAACATGCAGCGTCTATTGAACAAACAAGAGTCATGACTGCGTGGTGGCCGTTCCGAACGCGTATAGAAAAAAAAAAAAAAAAACGCGCTCGGTCTTATGCAATTCATCAAAGAAAACGTAAATTTTTCACCTTCGAGCCAGGCGGGGGTGCTTTGAACCAGACGTGGGAGCCGGACACTCCGATCATTATTCATTGAAACCTGACCGATCGAAAATTGCAGGCAGGCGCACGAATTGCGCCTACCGGAAGAAGAAAATTGATGCAGCGAGATAGGGGTGGGCATACTGATTTTGCTTATGCTTTCAAAAGAACGCGTGCTGGGATGCGAAGACCTAGAACGTTCCAGAGCTGTGTGCGCCGTTGATTGCCAGAGACGAAACGTATAGAGTTACCTGGACGAGAAATTAAACAAGCAATAAAGGAAGAAATACGAGAATGGAATGGCGGTAGTCATGACGGCGCGCCATTGAGGTCAGGTGCATTCTAGCCTGTCCTTACACTTTTTGTTTGTTCTTTTGGCAGGTCGGGTCTTGGAGATATGAGTATAAATTGTGAATGTAAGAGGGCTCCAGACCATCCACAATTGTCGATATAAAACGTAACTACGCAATATTTGTACGATTGGTATAAAATAAAATCAAAGCCCCTTTCTTAGAGAAAGATGGTTGAACGCGAAGCTTTCGCCCATGCAAACTGAATCACAGTCCAAAGCCAACGACCACGCAACGAACCCCCCCCCCCCCCCCCCCCCCTGGTAGCGTAGTCAACCGGACGCTTTTCTGGCTAACAACTCCGTATTCTCTTTCTCTCGGACAGCTTCATATAGAGCTAATAAATGACACAAAGTATGGTAGGTACCATAATGTTGCTGATTATAATTAAATAAATTTCGGTATGTCAAGCAAGTAGTCTCCACTTCTAAATGTAATCCCGCAAAACATGCGGCGGACCTACGTGCAAGTTTAAGACAACGTAATTAAGTCTCTCGAAAGAATTTTCGCAAGTGCAATTTTAAAAAGAAAGGAAAGAATGCAACGAAAGCGTTTTGGGCCATTAAGGGATAAACATGAAAAAAAAAAAAGAATTTCTGTTGATAATTTTAATTCTTCCCATTTTTTTTCTCTATTGTCACAACCACCTTTCGGCCGAGCAAGACTTGTAGGGTATACCATGCCACGACATAAAACTCGTACCGCCAGGTGTGACGCGGGATCATTTTTCACCTCCAAGAAGGAAACGGCACGTGGTGTAAATGCGTCTCAGAAGACGACTCCTGTGACAAAAAAAAAAAAAAAATGATAAAGAACGGAAATGTGTAATAAGAACGCGTACTACGAGATTTCGTTGATTTCTTTCGGTATATATATATATATATATATATATATATATATATATATATATATTACTTCCTTTCGCATTCCGCACCAAAAGCGCGAGCACGCGACGAGCGTAGCCCGCGCATTTCGGACGTTAATTAGGGAGATGTGACGAGAATTATCCCTAAACAGAAGCTCAAGGCGCTAGGAGGAAAGTGTGTCTCTCGGCACACACTTAACAGGTCCGCTTGCCACCAGAGCGAGACGCTCCTCAGTGAGCGAGCCGCGCGACTCCGAAGGCCAGTTAATTAGAGGCCGGCGCTTGTCTGACGGTGGTGTACGACCGCTCCATGCGCGCGTGATGTGGGCGCGCTGCTTTTAGCGGAGTAGGAGGACCGACGTGGGTGCCCTTACGCAGTTACTCTTCACTTTACCATCGCGGATGACTTCTCGCCACAAAGTAGCGACGCCTGAGTCTGGCTTGTAGCCTCGTCGTCGGGGTCAGGGTTTACAAAGAAACCTGCTAGACGGGAAAGAAACAGCGGCCGGTAAGGAAGTTTTTAAGTCGTGCAAGCACCGGAGCCTATCGTTGGCCATCCGTAGTAAGAGAAGAGTAGGCTGTGTGTGACTCAGATAAAAGATGCGTGACAGCGCTCGTGCGGCTTGTGCGAAGCGTCCGAAACTGAAACGATAAAGGGTTGCGACGACAAGAAATTAGTTTATTTGAAATATTAAACGGCCAAGCGTGGGTGTTCTTTAAACAATTTATAGCCACGCTCCGGCTTATCTGTGTACACCCTACAGCTGTTTCAAACAACGCTGTAACCGTCCTTCAGTGCAGCACAATTTTAGTACATGACGGAGTGTCTCAAGTAACGCTTAGTGTAGTCTCTTAATGGATAAAGGGGGACTTTTGGGAAAACATGGACAAACAAGGCGAACTTCTCAGCGATATATATTTACAACTTTCTGCAAGTGGACTTCTTAAACAGATAGCTGACGGTGTTTAGAAATTATGTTAAGAGCTGGTTGCGGAAAACTGTAATCGCGGCCACCGTGAAAATATTGTGGAGGGAGGAGGATGAATGGATGGATGCTAGGAGCGTCCACTTTGAAACGGGGTGGTGGGTAGCGCCACCAAGCTCGTGTTCTTATTTTTCCTAATGTCGTACCCATATTTTTGAGAAAAATAGGAGGTACAAGTAAACTTGCGCTCTCTCGTGGGCAGCTTCTGCGTTCAGTTGCTTTGGTTCTCGGAACAAACAATCACAAAACATTTTCCGAAAGTCTTTTCAGTATGCTACCCGCCGTGGTTGCTCAGTGACTATGGTGTTATTTTGGGCTGCTGAGCACGAGGTCGCGGAATCGAATCCCGGCCACGGCGGCCGCATTTCGATGGGGGCGAAATGCGAAAACACCCGTGTACTTAGATTTAGGTGCACGTTAAAGAACCCCAGGTGCTCCAAATCTCCGGAGTCCCCCACTATGGCGTGCCTCATAATCAGATCGTGGTTTCGGCACGTAAAACCCTATAATTTAATTTAATATTTTTTTTCAGTATGCTGAACATACAATTGATGTTGTTTTTCCAACAATCACTGTTCATGTTGCTAGAAATAGGATGTCTATGGACCACAGGCAATCACTAGGGCTTTATGTCGCAGCGGTACTCGTCGGTGAAGCGAGAAAACGCGGCAGAATGCTACAGATCGATTTCAACCACTTAAGTATACACTCAATCTTGAATTGGCGCACGCCAATCAGTATGCCTCTGGGAATCCAACCAGTGACTTCGCAACCAGCACCGTACGTGCCAGATCCACAATGCTGCGTTTGACGTGAAGGCATACCTACAGCAGTATCTCTGTTTTGCCCATGCAATTTGACTAATTCAACACCACACTTATAAGTCGGATTCTGGTGCGTTTGTGAGGCGGTACGTCGAAATCAAACTGTCATGCAGTCGGTTTTCCAGTGCTGGTAAAGGGCTACAATAAAAAGTAAGACAACGTTAATTAGGCGTGTTGACTGCTTCTTCTTATTCCGCTCCTGCTACAGCACCAAATATGAACACACTCTTTGCATACCTTTACAATGACAGCTGTAAGTTTGTCAGATATTTCGGTTACGCAATCGCGATGGATCATAAGAAAGCACTTTTTTTAACGCACCTCTTAAAACGTATACTTTTGAAAAGCTGGGAGCGACGCATGGGCATATGAAATTCCTGGAAAAAAAAGAGAGAATGAAAAAAGGCGTATTTTCAAGAACTTAAATATAATTTATTCTATTGATTGCTTCACTTATGCGAGACCACTTCATTCATTCTTTCTTATCTTCAGCTGACCCATCTCAGTCTTGCGTGGGCTGTCCATGGCATGGTTGGAAGGCTGATTCACTAATATCAAGCAGGCACCGAAGGCAAAGACTTAATCAGCCGCATAGAGACCTTCCGCCAGATTGTGAAAGGCCTGTGGTGCCTCAGATTGTTCGTTGATATGAGACAAAAAGAAGCTTCACCATATCCCTCGCTCAAAACCCACACTATTATATACCCTGCTCAGTTTTTTTTTATATGCTAGTTGTGACCAGAAAGACCGCAAAGGAAATGCAAATTACTTTAATTTCAGAACAGCTGAAGCTTTCTTTCTGTCATTGTTCTTGCTTTTCATTCAAGCAGAGCCACTGAAGCGCACTCGACAGTTATGAGTGTCGCCGAAAGAGAACGCGCCACTTTTAGAATTTATCTACCAATTTCATTGCTTAAAAATCCTTTAGGAAGAAATTATGCCCGAATTTATAATGAACAGGCTCACTTCCTGTGCCCCGATAACTTTTTTTGCACTTATGATATCGCGCTATACAAAAGCGCGATATTATGGAATCAGTAAGCTAAAACCATGCTACTTTTCCTTACCTCCTTGCTTTGTTAACAAAAAAGAAAGAAAGAAAGAAAGAAAGAAAGAAGAAAGAAAGAAAGTAAGAAAGAAAGAAAGAAAGAAAGCTTCCAATACACGAGGGGCCAAGCATACTTCCTTTAACAGCCACTTAGTACTGTAGTTCGGCGCATCGCGTCGTACGCTGGAGGTATCCACAAAACGTTAGAGGGAGCCACTGCTCCAACATTCAAGATTCAATTGGCATTTCCTGTTCTCCCTTTCCATGCTTCTCTCGAACACTTTACACCTGTTGGGGAGTAGCAGATGCTTCTGCAGCTGACGACGGCATCTTTTACATATCTTTAAACTTCCTCTCTCTCTCACGATCTCTATTGACGTAGGTTTCAGGAATTTGAATAACACACATGACAGTCAGTGAGATATCGAATTAATTCCCCGATGTTTGGAGATGTGATTGCAGCTTCTTACGGTACCTTCACTCTGGGAAAATGATTTGGCCTTGACTCATTGCTCGTGACAATATATATGTATTTTAGAATGAATTACGTAGCGTCAAAACCAGCGTGTTTAGTTTAGGTATGGCAACCTTTGCGTTTGAATAAGTTTGTGCGTATCTGAGTGCGTCTTCGTGTAACAAACCGAAATGAAGAGTAAGGCTGGCTCCTAGTTACCAGTTTTAGTCACGGTGAAAGATTTCAAACCCAAAGCGCTGCAGCTATCTTCATGGAAAGAAATCATTTGTTTTTTTTCTCAGTACGCACAATTTCTACATTAAAGGTTGCGCATTTGAGCCAATGTCTTTAGAAATTGGTTGATGATATACGATGACTGATGATATAATGTAGTAAAGAATACTTTGAGTCACTCATGAGAACCGAGAACAATCGTCAGTTTTATTTCTTTCTTTTTTTATTAATGGCTTGGTTCAACTTCCCCGAAAAAAACTGTTTGTTGGCCATTCGTTACAGACGGGTTCCCAATGGCTGAGCTAGCTCGCTGCTTAGCATTTCATGTAGCCGTAAAGAATTGTACGACAAATACGAATGAATACCCACTTATTATGCTAAGCGTGCGTTATATAGTCATCAAATATAAAAGAAATATCCACCTAGCTTCGTCACGAATTTTTGTAACTATGTACTTGTTTCAGATATTTGATATGCTAAAAGAGCATTTTGGTCATAGAAAAATAATAGATCAGTGTGTTTATTGTTCTCCCCTCCGTAGGTACTTCAAAAATACCCTGTGGCAGCATTTGTTTTCTTCAAATCTACACAGTTATTCAAAATGCATTCCTCACCTAAGCTCGTTCTTAAAATTGTTATTGAAACTACTTGAGTGCTCACACTCATATATTTAATGAAGCGTAAGCATTAAAGCTTGCAAATGACCTAACTGCGCACCGGGGGCTTATATAAAAGCTTATGTATAACGGGAGCCAAGTGTACGGAGTCTCGCCATTAAATAAAGATGTCTCACCGATTCAAAGCGGGCAGCTGTCACCTCAGCACTAAAGCGATAGACGAGCTTGTCGTCGCGTGTCAATGCGGGTCAATGCCCCCACTTTCTCGGCACGCTGTCTACCAGCGAAAGCGCTATTTGTAAAGACGGCACGACCATTTTTCTCTCCTACATAGGATTTTACAATAGTATTTTTTTCTCTGTATGACGATGCTATCGTGTTAGCTGTAGTTTTAGTGTTTTTGACGTACTCAGACACCGTATACTCTGTGCGTGCCCCTTTGTCGTCTCAACTTTTCACTTTTGTGGTCTTAGATTTTTATTATTCCAAGATTATTATCTTTCTTTTTTTGCATATAAATTGCGGATTTCAGACTCGCTTCGCGATTGCATAACTTCATGATACATGTTTCCAAATTCGCGTTATTGCTGGATTCTCCCAGAAGATCGGCGTTCTGTATGTCTATATGTAATACGTGGGCATTTTACACGTCACTGAAGGCACGAAAGGTCAATTGCTCTAGCATCTCGTTTGCTACTGAAATTCACCACTCCCACACGCTGTTGCGAAACTTCTTAACGCTGTGGCTCGGAGCCCTTGGATATGGATTCTCAAGCACGTTTACAGATTAGGTTTTCAGTAAATATACAAACAGCTAAAGCTTGGCTCACTCTATATTCAGCATCAAAAGGCGGTGATACAAACAGCAATTCAATGCTACTCCTTTACGGCTGTTCCTATCGAATTACTTTAAGCCGCTTGGTATTAAAGCGAAGGTTGCATTACCTTGCAACCTGCGGACGGCAACTACCCCCGCACCGACAGAAGACCAGTGGGATCCTCAGCTGACAAGCGCAAGACCTGAGGAACAGGTAAACAGGGCAACGCTATCATAACTGGGCCACGGCTACCTGAGATGCGGTGGCCGCCCACTTCCGGAAATTAGCAGCTTGGCCTCCGTAATAAAGTTTATCCACTCACTTCCGCCTTTGGCGTGGCTGACTGGCTGTTGGCTCGGTCGCAATCTCGGCAGATATATTTGTGGTTATATATACAAATATTATATGAAAGCACCCGCGAGGTAGCCTATATAAGTAGAGCGGCAAGTTGGGCTATTTGGTGGATGTTCATCTTGTAAACAGGAGGTACTGTGCTATAAAAACACGGACAACATGGAGTATCAATGGACAGGACTGCGCACGTCCTGTCCACTTCTGTTGTCCGTGTTTTATAGCGCAGTACCCCCCTTTTACAAGATGGCCTATATAACCCTTGCAGGCTGACCAAAAGTGCGCACCTTTTCTGTGTAAAAAAAATCATTTCCTACAGAAAACCTCAACATATAATGTCAGCTCACAGGCATATAAAAAGGACGCCGATGTGTTAATGGAATCGTGAATTATATTTAACAGATTCTTTGATTTAACCCCTCAGTACGTGCCACTGTGTGTCTACCCGTTGATTTCCGATCCTCCAGATCGGACATGTCCCACAGTGACACATTAGGTACAGATTCCCTAAGTGTCTCTTGATAGGTGTCGTACTTTTAGAGCGCAGCTCTTAGGTACCCGTTCCTGCGTTGAGCGTCGGCGTTGTCCCTCGGCGTAACCGAACGAACGAGCACAGAAAATAATGAAAGAGCGAACGCGCAGCGCGGCGGGCGATGAAGGACGGCGATGGCGAAGAGAGCGCAAGGAGGAAGGTATGGCGAAAGTGTGAGAAGAATTAGCGGAGTGCCGCGCAAGACGGGCGACGACCACTACGAGATGGCACCAGAGTAACGCGCCGTCGTCTGCTCACCGATGACACGCGGTGAGCGATACGATATATGGAAACAAAGCGCTGCGTGAGCGACGGTCTGTCTGCGGCGGCTGCTGTGAATCGCTCCCACACGTCACCCACACGCTGCCTCTCGCGATCTCCCGATTAGCGAGGCAGTCGCGCCACACTTCGCTCCGTTCGCAACGTGCCGCACCAGACGGATTGTCCGCGCCAGCCAACATATCGCGAAATGAAAACACGTATAGAGCTGCGTTCAAATTTCGCTTTAGTGAGTACCTTATATCGCCGGCGAATTTTTTTTCTGCGCACGCACTTGTCATCGCCATTCGTCCCTCGACAAGCGTCATACATCGCCTTCGTCCATGTGACGTCGCCGTGCATACGCCGTGCATACACTGTGCGTCCACCAGATTTGGAAAAAGTACGTACAAGAAGTACGCACCGCCTTTAGTTGTAATTGATTTAATTGCGCGCTTTACTTAAGCTTCGATTCACTGCAACATGTGCGTTAGATCTGTATTTTCTTTAAATATGTCATAGATTGCTTTTGCTTAGTAATTAGTAGAGAGAATCAGTTCTTTTTTTAGACAAATAATTTCAGTGAATATGAAACACGCGCGGCAGCAGTTCTCGGTTTATCTCTATCAAACCAAGATGTATTGTATGGAGTTGTTCAAGTGCTCATACCTTAAAATTGCGACCCACAATAAGAGACCAGGCGCTGTTTAATTCGGCCTTTGGCGAAACACTGTGATTTCACAAATATGCTGTCGTTGACGAAATCTGCCACCACTCTTTTCTCTTCACAGTGTCGCTCAGGTTTCAGAAAATCAGTATTTCTCTCCGTAAACCCATTTCGACCCGTATTGTCCGGGCGGTCCGAAGGTGCGACTTCCCATGACCTCATCATCGCAATAGCTCTCCTTCCATTCCACGTAAGCTTCGAGATTTGCCGTCATTTGAGACAGAGTGGCCCGCCTGGTGGGCCCTTGTGCTTGCGTTACTGGCACAAAGGACAACATCGGTGGCCCTGTTCTTTCGCTGCTTTGAGAGAAATAGACGCGAGTCTAGTGGCTTGGCCGGGCGTTCTGCTCTCCCGCTAAGCCTTGTTTGCGCGTTGTCCCGCTCTTTACTTTCGGCGCGCTCTGCGGGGTTAGAAATAATTGGCCAGGACCTTCTCGAGTTTCGGGACGACACATGCTCCTTTGCGCCCACTTCGGCCGTCTCCAACTGCGAGGAAAAGGAGTCCAGGAGAGGATGGTGCTAGCGAAGCTAGGGTTTTAGCTTCTGGTGGCCAGCTTTCCGGTCCGTGCGTGTGTGCTGGAAGCGGAGACGTGCGGGTGTTCGTACCGAAATCCGAGGGGACAGGTCAGATGGTTGATGGAAGGGATCCACGGGTGGGGTGGGGGGGGGGGGGGGGGCTGAGAAGAAGGGTTGGCTACCACGGGACCAGAGTGTGAGATTGCGGAGAGAGAAGGGGAGAGGGAAGACAAAATGGGCAGCGACAGAAGAGAAGAGCGAAATAAAGAATCCGCAGACGGGGTAAGCGCGGCTCGTAGCGCTGCGGCAAGAGGGACTGGGGAATGCAAAGGACGAGTGGGGAGGCGGTAGAGGAGGAGGAGGAAAGTCAGTCCAGCGTTCACGAAACAAAACGTCTGCTGCTGTGAGCGCATGTGCGTCATCACTCCTGGCAGCAGCGTCGGCAGACAAACTCGAGCGCAAACTCATTTTCCGGTTCCGTGGCCACAGGAGCCGACGTGAGAGATCGAGGCCTCTTTCCCTCCATCCAGGACCGAGGGCCTCCATCCTCCCTCTCGCCCTCTCACTGTCCCGTCTCCCTCCCTTCTCCCTTTCTGTCCCCTTTTTTCTCCACGTCCCCTGCTGGCTTGCCTCACGGACTTGCATGATGGCATGGTGCGGAAGTGGGGCAGGGGCAAGCTTCCGGAAAATGGCGGCCGCGTCTGCTCCCTCGTCTCTGCTCACTGCTACTAAATGTTCGTATTTTTTTGCAATATGTTGTTGCTGTTTTTTTTTTTGAATATGTTATTATTTTTTCTTGTTATTCTTCTTCTTTTGCACGGCTCGCTGCTGTCTGCTCTGTCTGTGTTCGCCGGCATCGAAAGGGACAAGTGTGGCTGGACACGGGAGCAGCAGAGGAGAGGGAGGGAAGGCGCGGACACAAAGGCTAGAGGAATGAAAACGCTGGGGGGAGAGGGCACCATCGAAAAAATCACTAGCGGCACTTAGGCGTGAAGCTACTCCCCGCAACCCACTGTTGAAGGGCCTATCTTCTACATGGCCGTTTAATGGTCCTTTCACTCGCGCCCATCCTTTTCTTTGGTAGGCGTATCAAGTTGTTTTTTGCGTGTTTCTCTCTCGCTCTCGTTTTGAAGTTTTAGGGCAACTGTTGATGCTAGCGAGCACCGTTCGGATATGGGAGAAAGCTAGGATAGGGGCGATGTTTCTTCCTTGGAGCGAAATCTGCGTGACAAGTGACGTAAACAGTGGACGCACTAATAAGTGCGACCAAGAAAGAACGCTGAGCATCAGTCAAGATAAAAGATCACCATAGGGGCTAATTTTCTGTTAGGATTCCACAACATCAGACGCTTATTCAAAAAGGAAGGACGGAAGAAAAATATGAATAGAATATGAATCATGTGTTAGGAGTTAGCAGAAGCTTTTCAGTACAGATATGCAGATTCAACGGACATGTAGGAATCTATGGGAAGTGAAGCTTTCATGAAACAGTTAGGTAAGTGCCATAAAACTAAATTCGAAGCGCACAAATTCTTCTATTACCATCCTATGCTACGTCTAATCTCATACAACGTTTATGCACCGCACAGGTCACCACTTCAATGTCATGCAATGCCTTATGTCTATATTTTACACCAATTCACAAGCTATGCCGGCATGTAAAAAACCAGCTAATGCGAACGCACATTGTGAGACGGCGTGGTAGTGATGTTACGAGGACAAAGGCGATGTGTTTGTGGATAGAAGAATGGTGAGGAGAGATGTTGGCAGAGAGAAGTTCGATGGGAAAGACAGTGTAAGGCTGACTATTATCCTTTTCTAAATAAAAGAATTATTTATTTCATTTTATTATCGATTTCATTAACGCCTTTTTCGGTGCTACTCCTGCGCTACAATATCTGGTTGGAGTACAAAGCATATCCCCGCTATTCCTATCGGTGATATGTCGACGCTACTCGGCCAGCTGAGTCGGAGTCCGCGCACAATGCAAGTGCTTTTGCCCTGTCAATGTCATTTCTAGGCTAATTAGAAAATAAAAGCTGGTTGTTCCTGACAAAAGTGTTACGTTCGGCTGAATATCGCTGAAGATTGGTGAAAATTAGCTAAGACCTTCAGGTTTCATCCAAAAACCAGCAACACAAAGACGCACGTCGACCACATATTGGTACGGCAAAATTTGCCTTCAAGCACCTTCGGCTGGAAAATGTGCTTCTTGCTCATGCGCCGAACATTTTTGCAAGTGGTCAGTTCCAGCGTCGGTTGCTAAATGGAAACTGCAGCGCACGCTTGTACTCTTGCACACACGTGCTCCCGCGTGCACGTGCCCTCACGCACACGTGCTACTTGGCCTTGCAGTGGTGCAACTTTCTGTGAAATCGGAACGTACTATAAATACTTCCCAGCGACGAAGGTGAGGACAGGAAATGCCATTGGTGCCATGAAGCGGCATAGTTAAATTGTTGACGATTGTTCATTTGCTTTTAGACCTGTACTCCTGCTTTCTTATTGACATGCCATGCTAAACTTTCTGTATACCGCTCTCGTGTTTCTTATAGTATTTTGCATGCACATCTCGCTCTGACGCCACGTAGGCGGTGAGGGTAAAAGGAGTAAATGAAATAAAGTCCTCGTGCCAGAAAGCAAGGTGCCTGACATAATACGAGCGGCACAACTCCGACAGCAGCATTTGCCTACTGAATCGCTGCTCTCAGCAGAAAGTATAGAAATGCGCGTGACTATATTCACAAACGTTATTTCGTATGCAAGTTATTCTTGCGTAAAGCTGGTATGTAAAATTGATGACAGTCACTACATTGGCGAATCAGGAGCAGGAGTTACAGAAGACTATCCTTGTGGACCTGACGCCAGAAGTTTTAGACTCCATATAAGTTTCTGCGAAAACCCAGCGTTCTACAGTACGCACAGGTGATAAGAGAATGCCTCGGAATGCATGAACCTCCCTCCAAATGCAAATTTTTCTTGCAAATTGGGCTTACACAAAAGTCGACGGCGCCTTCTGCACAAGCGTGGGGTGATTACGCGATGCACGTCCCGGCTACAGACTGATTTCCAGATTATAAAGAAACTTTGTGATTTTTTTTTCGCGTATGGCATTGCTGTTGACACAGCTCTCCACGCGTACACCAAAAATGACTATCTGCCGTCAGCGCAGGAACATTGCGTTTCTGATTGATTGATTGATTGACAGTACACCTTTCTTGTGTTATATACGGGATACAAGAGTGAATACACCTTTATTTAACACGACCTGTGGAGGTTTTTCGCGCTTTGAATGACATAATTGGGCTTTGTCTACGCTTTATCGCGTCTCCGTTCCAGAATTAATTTTTGTATGTCTGTTTATCTGGCTGTCAGTTCATTTGTTTGTTTGTTCATTCGTTTGTTTGTTTGTTTGTTTGTTTGTTTGTTTGTTTGTTTGTTTGTTTGTTTGTTTGTTTGTTTGTTTGTTTGTTTGTTTGTTTTGTATCTTCGGACCACAAAGGTGCTAGGTACTATATTACATAGTTGGCGCCGGTTTTTATTCAACAATCTCATTCGATGCGAAAATTTTACTGTTGGAGGACCTATGAATAAACCAAGATCGGATTGCTGTCTCCAAACCTAAATGAGCACCAAATGTCCTCTTTGTGCATGCCCACACCAGAGAAGTTGAGAAAGAAATGTATGTAGGTCGGGGAATCGCCCAGCTTTATTATACAGGTTGTCATTATCATGAATCAATATCATAAAACGTACCATATGGCTTTATCTGCGCCTTGAAATTATTTGGCGAACGAGGACAAAACAAAGTTCCTGCCATACAACAAAGCCAACCCAATAGCTCGTTCAGTCAGCGCAAGGAATCAGAGTTGCCAAACACTGAATCAACGATCTGATTTATATAATGTGAAAAATTGCGCCAACAAAGAAAGAAACCGCGTTTTTTTTTTTCTTACTCCCTGTTTCGTTCGCGTTGTTTCTTTGTTATTGATAGTTTTCATGCACCAGATCATTAACCAACCAGCCCTTGCAAGCATTATTATTATTATTATTATTTGGTTTGAGTACATATAACACAAGGACACGAAGGAAATAGGGAGGGAGCAAGCTGACAACTGCCACCGAGAGGGGCACAACGCCTGCCTACTCTTTCAGGGGGAGGGAATAGAGGAATTTAAAACATGAGGAAAGAAAAGAGGAGATGAAGAAATGACGGAGACACAGACAGAACAAAACAAAATACAAATAATGTCTATAAACGGGAGGCCAAGTCAGTGTCTTTAAGAAAACTTAGCAGGGCTCGATGGGCCTGGTCACGTCGGGAAGCGCACCCTCTTGGAAAGAGGCAATCGTCAAGGGTCGCACATTGCAGTCCAATAAGTCCATATTCCTTAATTAGCAATGCGCGCTGCGCAACGAATGCGGGACACTCTAAAACGAGATGTTCAAGTGTCTCACAGGAGCCACAAAATGTACACGACGGGCTGTCCACATGTACTTGTCGGTATAGGCATTCGTGCACCAACACAGATCCAACCCTTAACTTATATAGTAGCAGTGCTCTAGCACGACGGGGCAAGCCTCGACCGCGAACATGGGGAGGGAACGATCCGTCTGCAACACGCCGGTCTGGGTGCTGCTTTAGGAGGTGTCGGCGTATCAGAAGACGAGCGTTTTCAAGCATGCAGGAAATGTCAGGGCAGTCACATTCGTGGTGGGCACAACTTGAAGCGAGGCGATCAGCCTCTTCATTTCCAGAGATGCCCCTTGCAAGCGACTCATATATAATTAATCAGTGGCCTGTTTTGATGTTGAAGCATGCTTTGATAGTCCCATGCGCCCCGGTCTCCTGCTTTCATTCATGTACGTAGCTTCCAATCTCACTGGCTTTCTTTTGGTAAGGCAATGTTATTAAATCTGAAAAGATTTCCAACTGTGCAAGTACCAAAACTGGGTACTTGCACTACTACAGTAATTCAATCTCGGGCTTTCTGGAAAGTCGAAGTGTTACGCAACATCGAGAAAACTAGGAACCACACTTTTATCAAAAGAGAGAAAGAAAATAGAGCGAGCGTGGTTAACGAAAAGCACGCAGGCTTGCACCGTGTAGGCATCACCTTCGCGCCACAAATGCCCGCACTTCTCGGCTAACCCAATGAGGCATTTCTGGTAAACGGCTTCGGGACGAGAGGAAGTGGGGCAGGGGGTCCAAATCTAAGCGAAACCGTGAGAAAATGAAAGCAGAAGCTGCAAGAAAAAGAGAAAAAAAAAACGTCAAAAAGCGCCAGCAGACTATACAGCATTGCGAACGACTCAAGAACAAAAAATAGCCAGCACCACCGGATTCTATTGTTTTCTTCGAGGGCGGGGCAGGGCAACGGATTCTTTCTTATACTCCTCATCCGGTGGCACAACTTTCCTGCGTACATGTTGCTTCGTCTGAAAATCCTCTTCCCCTTCCCTTCGGCTTCGGCGCGACCCCTAACCCCCCTCGCCTTCGCGCTCAACACGGTTCGCGTTCCGTCGTCGCCACCTCTGCCACCTTTTCGTGTCATTCGGGTCTTTCTTATCGGGACGTTGCAGGCGCTCGCGCCACCCGCCGACGCTGGCGGCCGGCGTTGCTGGCGTTGCTGTTATACTCTCGCTGCTCTGGCACCGGTGCACCGGTCCGGGGCGCACGGCCCGAGCGGCGAGGCCCATGGCCCCCTCTAGTCAGTGGTGCTATACGCAACGTCCTTTCTCTCCTCCTCGTCTTCCTCAGTTCCTTGCTCTGCCCTTGTCCTTGCTCGCTACACAGTCTCGTTCCCGCCTTCTCGCTGTCCTTATTTTCGGCCTTCCCCAAACTCGCGCTTATTCCACTGTTTTGCTCCTTTCGGCCAGATTCCCCCCTCGCTTGGCGATCTGCACTGCTGCTGCTGCTGCTAATGCGGTATAGAGTCTGCCTCTCTCAACCTTTTCTTTTTTTTTCCCCTCGTCACACAGTTTTTACAGTAGCTGGCGAGCAGATTTCGCGCATTTCTTTTTTGTTCAGTGCTTGCCTTATTCCCTTGGTGCAAAAAAAAAAAAAAAAAAACATGAATGTAAGGAACAAACGAATGTGCACTTTCAAGGTGTATTTGAAGGCCAAACAACGAAATAAATTACAAGATCTGTTTAGTTTTTTTTCACAGGTAATGACGTTTTGCTTTTCATAGCATGTCTTATAATTAGGTTGACTTCAGCGGCGAGTTATAGAATCACTGTTTTTCTCTGCAAGTTGAGGCGAGCAACAGCAGCAGACCGGGATGGCTGAGTTAATGACGCTTCAGGGACCTGAAACTGTTCTATATTGTCTGCCGTACGAATTTCTTGGTGACATGGTTAGGCGGTAGCGAAATGCGAGAAGTGGAGGGAAAAAAAAAGTTATGCCAATTTTACGCGCTGTGGAAATAGATGTTATGCGAAGGATTTAACATGTGCCTGCCATTCCGACACCGTTCGGAGTTCTGCAAACCGTTGCCCGATGGACAAACCCATTTGTGTAAAGTGAACAATTGTGTGTGTGACGCGAGTGCATGTGATGATAGCCTCAAGACGACGGCGGTAACGATAGTAGGACGGTGGCTGCTTGACAAGAATCTTTTTTTTTTCTTTGCGTGTACTCTGACGAAGAAACGTTAAAACCCTTTTTGTTACGACCTTGCCCAATTCCGAAGGAGGTACGATCATGGCGTACGTTACGAGCATTGTACGTTGCGTACGCAAGGGCGTTACGTTCGTAAGAGTGTTACGCTCTGCGTAGTGCGCATGCGCAGAACGCAACACGAACTGTACGTGATGCGTATGTGGCCACCGCGTACGTACGCATCCGATTCTTGCGCGCGTATACGTGCGGCCTCCCTCGCGTGCTGCTCTCGTTGTTCTCGTTTGTTCGGGACAGTACGAGAATCTTTGTCGTAAAATGGTGGCTACTGCGCCGTAATCATGCAAGGGATGCGGCTATCACCTTTGGATTGGCTTGATTTGATTGTAGACAACAAGCGCTTTTGTTTTTTATCTTCCAGATGACGCCGCAGGTTTACGGGGACCTGAAAGTAGGCACTCGCTGTCGTGACAGGCGCTGATTGTGGCACTGCGTTTACGTAACGTCGGCTGCTACGAGGAAAAGACTGGGAAATGTGGGCCGATCCCAAAGGCAGTGCAATATAACACGGCGTTTCAAAGCGCTAGCTGCCACGAGTGAAGAATGGGTGTAGCCTGCACGTTCCCGCTTTTATAAGCAAATTGTCGATACGGGACATGACGCACGCGAAAGACAGTGGTAATAAGTCTGTGTCCGAATGGAAACAGGCACGTGCCCGCGTTATTTCGCACGCAAATGCTCTCGCATGTGCTATGCGATGTGATGCACGGGCTAGCTCGTCTAGCGACCGTGGCCCCCTAACCACTTCATTTCTTTAGCATTAAACTTGAGGTAATTCAACACGTGTTTTTAGATTGTTGAAGTTATACGTATTTTATTTCAAATCTATATTTTAAATACATTTTACAAAAAACGCGGAAAAAGAGTTACCGTAAAATCTATGTGGAATCCGTTATATCCAAGTTAATTAGGATGGCGGGCTTTATAATTCCGTCCTGTTGCTGGGCCGGCACAGTACGCACCGAACTTGGACGGGGGTGCACAATAGAGATGATGCTAGATCAGTGCGCGAATACTTTTGCCAATCAGTATCCCGGTTTGTCACCAGCTGCGCTAGCCCGGTGGCTATGGCATTGCTCTGTTGAGCTCGACGTCGTGGGATCAAATCCCGACCGCGGCGATCGCATTGCGATGGTTGCGGAATGCAAAAACGCTTGTCTACCGCGCAATGGCTGCGCATTAAAGAACCCCAGGTGGTGAAAATTATTCTGGAGTCTCCCACTACAACTTGACTCATAATCTGATTGTGGTTTTAGCACGTAAAACCCCAGAACTTTTTTTTTCGGTTTGTCGAAGGGCAGGAAGTGCAGACATGTGTACTGGAAGGGGTTCCCAAACTGGAACCTTTGTTACGCATGCCGAAGTTTTAAATACATGTAGTCCGCCAGCAAAGGCTGACAATATATTACAGCACGATAGTGTTGCGCATACTATGTAAGCACTGTTACATGCGAGGCAACAAAGAAGTTTAAAAAGCGACCGAGGCCACGTCTTATGGGAGGTACATTTTATCCCTATTATATCTACAGCTTATACGACGAGACATCCAGCCGCACCAAAATCTAAACTGAAGTTGCTAAATATGACCAGATTTTGTTTATGATCGTATTATTTTAGTATAGTCCTCAAACAATGCGGAAATAAAGCTTGTAAACCGTACTACGCTGTGACGACGTACCCCACTGAACAAACAAAAACGGAGCACCTGTAAGGACTCAGAAATGACGGTTGTTAAAGTTCCTTGGCGAAGTAGCGCTATAAAGTTTAAACAAAGATGCACACGATGAATTGATGTCAGAAGGCTGTCACCGGAGACAGCTAGACGAAGGAAAAATGGACTGCGATTGTCTTTTCGCTGTCTATGCACGCTTTAGAAAGGCCAGACGAAAAGAGGTGTCGATCGCGGCAGAGGCGGCAAGAATGAAGCCGGCTAAAAGAAAGAAAGAAAGAAGAGACAAAGAAAGGAAGAAAGAAAGAAGCACTGAAACGGGCGACAGAAGTAGACGGTAGAAGAAGCAGAAAGACGGTTTGAGAGTGGAAACCTGTGCGCCCGACTCGAAGTGGCGGCTCCAGCCAGCATCCATCATTTCGCGCGAGGTCATCTCCCTTCGCGGGCAACGTTCGCGCCACCGGAACCCGGCAGTTTTGTCGCCAGCGCCGATCTCATTCTTTCTGCGCCCAATCTGTTATCACGCCATCTTTGTACTCCCTCGTCGGATGTCAAGATGAACGGAAGAGAAGAGAGAGAGGGGGGAAGAAGGGCGGGCGTCGTCGTCGTCGTCGTGCGTATATAGCGCGTATCGCTCCCATCCCTCTGAACCTCCCACACACACTCTTCCTACTAACTCGGTCCGACTGCCTGCTCGACTCGCGACTCCTGCACTCGTATATATGTATACGGTCGTCCCCGCCGGTTTTGCGGGCCGAAAAACGGTGCGATTCCGGCGCATCCCGTAATGCTACCGTCATTTTGAAGCCGCTGGAACATCGGGACAACCTATTCACAGGTGTTCTTTTTTTTCCCCCTCTTCTTTTGATTTCGCGTTCTTTCCGCAAAGAACACATAACGACGCGAAATGCATAAAGCCAAGAAGCTGTTACGAAAATGACTCGGATCCCAAAAAGAGCTAGGCCCTTGTCAGCTATGTCTACCCCGCCGCCTTTAAGTATAGGGTCCCTGGTATGTTGAGTCGCTCCTCGCGGGAGTTCGATTCGGTGCTGTACTATACTGCTCGCTTGTGCGTGCGTGAGCGCATTCTCCTAGTCTGGTTTTGGTGCGATGGTCGCGGTGAGAAACGCTGATGGTGTCCTGTAGACGCGTGCTATTCGCCACTCGAGCGATGAAGAATCGTCGCAGACTACAGACTTCACCGTTGCTTATCGCTTGAACATTCCCTGGCCCCCACAGGCGTCCTATAGTTAACGAAATAAAATGAAAATTAAAAAAAAATATACGCGTCATTCGGGCGCACAAGAACTGTAGGCGAGGGAGCAAATGTAAATACATCGCCTTTCGTTCGAGAACATGACGGGCGCTAGAATTGCGTGAATTGTTGCTTTGCACGTTTTAGCAATGTCTTCCAAGAGGAACGCTCGCCTGCAGAAACTTTTTTAGCGAAAGTTTCACAGACATAAATGGAGTGTCGAAGTGAAAGTTTCTAATGTTTTTCAATCGGACAAACAGCTTGCGATGAATACCTTCCGCATTACGGGGCCACAACAGAAAATGTGTTTCTTTACATGACAGATCTGGCTATGAACTTGCGTTCATAATGTCACGAGCGGCGATCCTGTGGTTGGTGCTTGGACGACGACGACGGTGTTGGGTGTGCACCCGCTCGCCTTACCATCATTATCCATCATTTTCTTCGCGCTGCCGCCCGATTCAGGCCAATCCCCCGTAGTGCGGTTGTGCTATTTCTATACGCACCAAACCAAACCAAACCAAACCAAATCGCCTTACCATTGCTGTAGCGTTGTGCGCCTTACCTTGTAAATATATCCATTGTATATATAATCTCCCCGTAACAATATTGTCGGGGGAAAATAAAGAAATACGCACACAATGTAGTAAACAAGATAGAGAGGACATGTGCTGCACGTCAGCTAATTAAAAATTATACTGTTACAAAGTCGCACGCATGCGCAAACATTGTGCACAGTATTTCATTTCACTTCATTTATTGATGGAAGTGCCGAAGAACAGCTCTACGCCTTAGTATTGGTGGACTTGTGTTGCAGTACGAACAGAAAACGGAAAACAAAACAGAAAACCTGAAAGAACAGTGGTACAAGATGCACCGAAAATAATTGAATTAAGTCAAAGATAGAAGCTAAATAAAGAGCAAATACAAGAGCTGATAATATCAAGATCATAACGCAAGGTATTTTCTTGTTACAAGACGTGTTATAGCGTTAGAGGCGCAAGCTGAATCCACGTAGAAAATTCTGGGATTACGCTAGTTTGTTACAGCCGACAGCAACCACGGACAGGAGAAGTGGTTGTGGTTGAGTTGAGTTCATACAAGTGTAAGTAATGACGATATTTTCGCCTAATTTCTATGGGTCGAATATTAAACATGCGCAGTACGCGCTCATAGGCATAAAATACACGGCGTCCCAGAAATTGATCATACAGGAAACGAATGAAACGTCGCTCAACGCATTCAATTTTTGCCACATTGGTCAAACTAATACAGTTCCATGCAACAGAACTAAACTCTAACTTACAGGGGACAAAAGAAGAATACAAGAGAACAACGCAGTTAACATTCGAAAACTTTTTGGTCATTCTTGATATGAGAACTAAGTTTCTGTAGGATGCATTTACAATGCTTGAAACATGTGCTTCGAAAGATAGCCAGGAGTCAACCAATAGTCCTAAGTCGCGCATGCAACTCACCCTTTTCAAAGGAATGTTATCAAGTGAGTATGGTAAAGTGGACATTTTGCGACTAAAGTAAACAACAAGTGTCTTAGTTGGATTAATAATCAAAAGTCGGAAGCACACCACACCGAGACAGATTTCACATCCTTCCGTAATAATTCACAATCCTGCGCTGACCCTATTTCGCGGCAAAGTTTAATATTGTCAGCATACAAAAGGAGACGCGAATGATGCAAACATTCTTCAATATTATTAACACAAATATTGAAAACTAATGAGCCTAAGATAGACCCTTGCGGAACACTTACGTTGATTGACAGGCCAAAGAGTACTTAGCACTAACACTAACGTAATTTACCGAGTGGACAGGAAGTCTTTGATCAGCGTGCACAGGCTGGAACTAACGCCATAACTTAAGAGTTTATTATCAAGAAGGTCATGAGAAACAACATCAAACGCTTTTACAGGTCGAAGTATACTGTGTCTAATTGTCTCCGGTTAGCAACAGTGTGTTCCGCAGCATCAAGAAAAGAAACAAGGTTAGACAAAGAACAAAACCATGTTGGCATATACTAATCTGTGCTAATATAACAGTATACTAATGCAAACCAGTGCTTGTACGTGTGCGAGTCATGTTTGACGTGATGGAGCTCCGCAAATCGTGCGAATCTGCCCATAGAGGAACATGCGTTTTCCCCAACGTTCCGGACACGCTCGTGTTCCTGCACGATGTCGTTGTTGGACTCAGCAGGCACCCCGCGTCGATAACATTACGCTTCAAGCAAAATGTGATCCCGTCGCCGCGTATTATGTCTTAATAAACAGAAAGTGTGATCTGTCGGCTGATACTGCCGTGCAGAATTACGAGTAAAAAGAAATGAGCGTGCTTTCTTTCGTAAGATCGCAGTCGCTCGCCAGCTTCAGAAATTAAATTTCATCTAATATCGCGTTTGCAATGTATGGTAATCCCGCTGAAAAGCTAGCGCATGAAACGGCACATGAAATTGTCCCGGACTTCATCAAGCGCGTCTTTGTCATCGTCATTTCATCAAGCCTGTTTTCATCCAAGACTTCGTCAAGGCTGTCGAACCTCTGCATGCGGCAGGCGTTCGCCCAGGACGTATACTCCCGACTTAGAACGCGGGATACATGTCCATTACTATCGTTCGCCATTGCACTACCTGCACGAAAAAAGTATGTTTGTGTATCTGTAACCATGCATTTATTATGCCTAAAGGAAGACTTCAGAAGTATAAGAAGAAGCTCGTTGAACGGCTCTCGGTCTATAACTTTTTTATTTCAGCCGGAAGCCTAATTAAGCAGACATAAACAAATGCATCTGCGTGCACTCCCCCGCCCGAATGGTAAGCTCAATCGAGAAAGCAAAGCACCAATATTCTCTAGTCATAATTATGGACAATCGGAAGGCATCTAAAGAATTGTGCGGGCGTACCTATGGCGCATGGAGTAAGGCAAACTCTTATGAAACTTCAGTGGCCACAAAATTTGCTGAAAGATGAGCTACAGCACATATCAGCCCCCGGAGCACATTAGTGTCGAAGCGAATAGGAAGCAGAGCCAGCAGAGATCTGACCTGACCCGCATGTGCAGTGGATTGGTGGAAAGAGACCAGGATCCTCTCCTTTCGTTCAATCTTTAGTAGCTTCATGTCTCCAATAAAATGAATATAAACAGTTGTGTCCCAATTACTTTTCAGTATTTTTGAAATCTTTGTTGTTTTTTTTCCCTTAGTTGCGTGCAGCCAAGATGAATAAGTCAACTTTGCCACAACGCTCCTTATCCAAAAGCGTGCATGCATACACACGCAAACAGATAAACACACCTAACGAAGCATTGTTTTCTTGAAAGACAACGATAAGTAGCTGTCGTGTACACGCTATGCGTGAGGCTGTACCATTTCGCGCAACTGACTGTCGCAGAATTTGAATTTCTTTGAAGATGTGATAATTATCATTTCTTTAAAAGGATGCAAGCACTCCTGACTATGCATACTCCCCCGGAAGGAAATGGGAAGTGGGAGGTGATCTCAGTCAGTGCCTGAAAGGCAATAACTTTCGCTTATGCCATATACGTTTCGTGCGCGGTCAATTTCCAATAAACGCCGAGATATCGTATCAACTGTCGCAGTGTGTGCCCTTCACTCTCAGCTTTGATATAGCCTGTCCGCGTCGGTTCTTAAAACCAAGTTAACAAAGACTCGAAAAAAAAAACCTTTATCGCCAGGCCTCCCCACGTCGCCTGTGCAGAACGCCCTTTAGCCGAGTGCCTACATAAGGACCAATCATCTTTGAAGCACTCTCGCACAGCCGTTTTGGAGTCTACGAATAGGTTCTCATTATCTGCCGTGAAAACGCTCAGACTTTGGTCGTGCCCCATTAAGTGGAATAGCTCTCTCATATGGCTCGTATACGTTTGTCGTGGACATTGGCGTAATCATTTCCACCCGAAGGCCTTCTGAATAAGGTCGCTTTTTCCTATGTGATTGATGTACGTAATTGTTTGTCAAATAGCTTGGCTGCACCACAAAACGTGGTCGTTCTAAGCAAGTTCTCCAAGGTCGCCTTGCAGGCAACTTGACGATGTCATAGTAAGCTCTCTCTGCCGCAAAGTCATTTGACAATGAAAGAAAAACATAAGCGCCTGTTTATATATATATAACGTGCGTGTGTGTGTCAGACGCTGTCATCCACTGCGAAATCTATACGAAGGAAATGATGGCTAGATTATTGACTTCGAGTGCATTTCATATCCCATTGACAATCTTGCTGGCGATTCGTCCACTAACGCCGCAGATGTCGGATGGTATAGGAGCCTGAAATGACAAAATTATAGCTTTGCGTGATGCGTCATGCGTTACCCTGATATTGAACTTTATGCCGACTGCACGTTCACGTTCAATATCACGGACTACCTCGCAAGTTACTACAATTGCGCGACAACATGGCAGTTTCCAGAACAGTCCTAACCACCCGCTTCGATCGGCATTCGGCTTAGCTACTTGCTCTCCGTCGTGAAAGCTCAAAATAAATTACATAGCACTGTAACAGCGTAACTTTTCACTGCATCATTTATTTGATTCTACGCTCAACACAATAGGCGATGACGGCATGCTAAAGCGTTGATCTATAGGCATATAATATACCGTGATTCAGTGGAGAGGCTGCGCATACACAGATATCGACCTTACTAGGTCTAGCTGTTTCGGCGCAGTAAGGTGCGTAGAAACATACCACGTATCACGTATCACGTGTCAAAAGTACTACCTATCACGCTGAAGTATCAAGCCCTGTTAAAGCGAACTTGGAGTAGCATGTCAGGCGAACAGCCAGGCTAACATCTCCATCATACCATTACAGCTTGTGTCTCTCTCTCCTTCTCTCTATTAATGCACCGTGACTCGGCTTGTCATTGCTTACTCTCAAATACCAGCGACGTGGATAGGACCGCAAAAATAAATGACGTCGGTGACGTTGTAGGCGATGGGCACCATTTGACCTGGAACGTATAAAAACACGCGTCGCATTTCGAAGCCACGATTCCCCACACTGAACGAAGTCGCGCACACACGCCAAATAACGCCGTGCAGCTCGCGCGTGGATCGAAGCAAGCCCAGTTTCTCTGCACAGTTCACTGTGCCACTGATGCCGGTGTAACCGTCGTTGACATGTTTATAGATATGCTGCTCGCAGAGGTGGCAAATCCAGACGTCATAATAGTATGAAGCAGGTTGCATATCACTGGCTTCGAACGAAAAGAGACATGCAGGAAAATGGCACGCACTGAGCGAAACTGGTTACTATATTATTTACAAGTTTCTGTGCAGGCGCAGATTGCGAGGTTACATTATGCAGCAACGGAGACTCACAATCTTCTGAAGAAGCGTCGATGATATGGCTCGAGAGGTCAGGCTTAACGTTGTTTTACCCCGAAACAAAATTCTCTCACAACACCAAGTCCCAATTCAGCAATGCCGTACTTACGCACTACATTCGTTGCGTTGTGGTGGTGGTGGTGGTGGTGGTGGTGAATTGTAGCAACAGGCGGATTTAGCCTGGCGATCAAGGCCGGCAATTGCTTCGCCCGAGCTTCTCTTACAATATCACTCAAGGGTTTCACCATATGTCCATCAAACCAGTCTCTATTAAGAATTCCATAAAGAGACGTGAAGTTTCTTTGCGGGCTATAACTGGTCCCTCGGGAAATACAAGGTATTGCAGGCACGCATGCGGAAGGTCCTTTTTTTTTTGCAGATTCTCCAGGAAAGCGTCCCGGAATATCGGGCACGACCACAGAAAGTGTTCAATGTCTCCTGTCTCGTCGCATGCCGTACGGTTCGGAGAATTGATTCGCCCCGTCTTAAATAACCAGGCCGGTGTACTAGCAGATCCTGTCCTGATTCGATATAAAAGTGAGGCTTCCTCTCGATGAAATCTCTTGGTTACGCAGGTTACGTTGGTTACCCTGAGCTTTAATGAGGTTCGTCTTTTCGTGATATCGTGAACCTATATTGTGCTAACCACCAGGCCAAGGCTAATACTCGTGCTTCTCCAGTAAAAGAGCTTTTTTCTTGCACACAGTCACATCGTAAAACACTTGAGTTCGATTAATTTCTTCTATCGAAGCAAGTTGTCTTAACGTTTTTAGACGTTGCCTCCAACTGAACATCGTATAGTTAAATAAGTTCCTGCGATATATACTAAAGCCACCGGATGGGCAAAGCGATTCACCCATAAAATGATTTCTCAACGGCTAGCTGCTTGCTTGTAGTTCTGCCTAATGTAGTTGCTCAGCGCGCATGCCCAACTTGCACAAAATCAACCGAGTCTAAGCACACGACTTGTACATCTTCTGTTTTGAATATCAGCGCGAATACGTATGCAGCTCGAGAAAAAAAAAGGTTATAATCACGAGAACAGTCGCGCAGTGCCTCACTGCTCTCCTGTATGATGCGGAGCACCATGTTCTGTCTCAGATTCCGGTTTTAAAACCGTTGTCGCAAGCATGCTCATAACCACCGCCGGTTACGAGCAACAAAGATCTTCAGCACTGTCACCTATGACGTGCGCACTGCCACCTGTGACGTCAGTCCCATACGCACCGCTCGGACCCTCGACCTTCCTTTCTTTCGACCCGTCTCTATCGGCCGCTTCGTCCGGTGTTCCTCGGCACCATATATGGGCATAAATTCTAAATAAATTACGCAGGTTCTATATGGATGTGAAATGCCCACCTGACCACCCGGTAGATAGGTAGATAGATGGTTCAAGTCACGTGACTTGCCAGAGGAGATTACGTAGGCTTGCCGAGACTGAGCGCGACGCACTCAGTCTCGATATTGCCTCGATTGAGCTTTGGAATTTGATGACAAATATCTCGAATTAATAGTTCTCCTAAAACAAGCATAAAGTTACCTATTCAGGCATGGAGATACAATCTCTCCAATGTCATTCACTGCATGCTTAGAAGGAGTATTCAAGCTATTAGACTGGGAATGTTTAGGAGAGAGGCTCAACAACGAATATCTCAGCAACCTTCGGTTTGCAGATCACATTGTCTGGTTCAGCAACACTAGAGATGAATTGCAACAAATGATCGAGGACCTTAACCGAGAAAGTGAAAGAGTTCGGTTGAAGATTAATGTGCAGAGGACAAAGCTAATGTTTAAAAGCCTGGCAATGAAACAACAATTCACGATCGCCAGTCAGCCTCTAGAGTCTGTAGGCACAATCTTCTATTATCTAGTACGTTGATCTGGGTCAATTACTCACAGGCGACTCTGACCATGTGTAGAAAACTTACAGAAGAATCAAAATGGGTTGGAGTGCATACGGCAAGCATTACCAAATCCTGACTGGAAGCTTACCACTGTCGTTGAAAAGAAAAGTGTACAATCATTCCATTCTACCGGTAGTAAAATATGGGGTCGAAATTTGGAGGTTAACTAAGAAGCTCGAAAACAAATTAAGGACCACGCAAAGAGCGATGGAACGAAAAATGTGAGGCGTAACGTTAAGAAACAGGAAAAGCATGGTGTGGATCCGAGAGCAAACGGGGATAGCCAATATTCTAGTTGACATGAAGAGGAAAAAAATGGAGCTGGGTAGGCCATGTAATGCGTAGGGCATAACCGGCGGTCTATTATATTTACAGAATGGGTGTCAAGAGAAGCGAAGCGCACTCGAGGACGGCAGAAAATTAGGTGGGGTGATCAAATTAGTAAATTTCCAGGTGCAAGTTGGAATCAGTTAGCGCAAGACAGGGGTAACTGGATATCGCTGGGAGAGGCATTCATTCAGCATTGGTCATAAAAATAGGCTGGTTATGATTATGATTATTGATGGTGATGATCTCGAATTAGGTGCAATCTTCAAAATTTGTTAAAGGTGGGTGTGCATAAAAATGTCACTGCCTCCAAATTTGTCATTTAGGCGACTGCCCCCAAGGCATTACCAAAAAGGATAATGAATTATTGTTTCCTAATTAGTGTTCCGAAGCTCACGTTATTAGCGGCCAAGTATATATGTCCGCCTAGACTTGGAACTCGTCTGCAAGAACGCCACGCTAGAACAAAGGTGCGGTTACTGGCCCTATACATTGTCGGTCCTTGAACCTGGCTCCACGCCTAACAGGCATGCAGCCGACGACAAAAAAAAAAGAAAAAGAAAAAAACGCTGACTGACAACCCAATTAAGATCCAGGACACACGTCAGACCCCAAGTGGGTAGGCGAAATAAGCTTCACTTTAAAGACTGACTGCAGGTCCGCGCTGCATGAATGAATGAATTCTGTGGTTTTAAGTACCAAAAATACGATACGATTATGAGGCACGCCGTAATGGGTGGCATTCCGGATTAGTTTTGACCAGCAGGGGTATGTTTAACGCTCTCCGAATGCACGGGATACGGGCGGTTTTGCATTTCGACCCCTATCGAAATGCGGCCGCCGCGGCCGGGATTCGATCCCGCGACCTCGTGCTTACCAGCGCAATACCACAGCCACTAAGCGACCGCGACGGGTTCCGTGCTGCATCAATTATTGGCCTTGTTCTAAGGAAGACTAGCGCGCCAGCTCTACCTTCACTCACAGGCGCCATGTTGAAGTGAACGCCCACCAGTTCTGTGGATTGGCAGACACACCTCGGCACTCGCCTCCAGCTACGATGCGATAACGTGATCGATGCTCTAAACAGCAGTTACATGTCACATCACTGCTCGCGCAGACAGCCGGAACGGCCGGCCTATATGACCGCCAGATATAGCTTCGCGCAGCTTTACACATGCTGTCTAGTACGGTGTTCGTTATTTTTACGGTCCGCCTACCGCTTAGCGGTAGTCGGAGCGTAACTTCCGTTATTGTAACTTCCGTTGTGTCCCCGCTGATAAGCTAGATAATTCAGACTGTTTTGCTTGCTTGTTGTTTTTTTTTTTGTATTAATATAATTTAATTCTGGAGTTTTACTGGCCAAAACGACGATTAAATTATGAGTCACGCAGAAGTGGGGGACTCTGGATTAATTTTAACCACCTGGGGTTTTCTAACGTGCCCGCAATGTGCTTTTTTAACGCGATAGCGCTAAGGACCCCGTGTAGCAGCAAATCCGGTGTCGGTGTCGGTGGAGTTTCCGTGAGCGAAAATTTCCGTATATATTTGGGCATATGTATATGTCACGCCTTGCTATAGGACAGGCAGTATATGTGGGTCATATTGCCACGCCATTCTATCCGTAAAGTTGCTCATACCTTATCTTACATTGCTGACATGACTATGATATGACTAACAAAAATCGAGCCCTCGGTTTCCTTTCTTCTCATTCTTGACAAAGTTATTCCTCGGGATTTTGAGAATGACAGCCCACAAACACATGTCATGAAACAAAACACCGACAGCGCATGCCTTTTATGTTAAATCTTCTCAGACTGAAACATTTAACGAGCTAAACAATAACAGAAACCTTAAAATGATGCAATTTTCTTGGCACGCCTGTGCACTACCTCCGGGATCAGCCCGCGCATGGGGCCTCGTTTCTACTAGAAAGCTCGCCTCCGTGCATAGTGTTCGCCGCCTGTGTTTCCCGGCAAACATTACGGTTACATAAGCTACAGTTGCGTGGAAGCGTGAGAAGCAGTCAGGGATCTTTGAAAGCTATCGCGTTCCACTCTTTAAGGTAAAGCTTAAGCGTCCTCCAAGTTTCTTTTTCATATGCTTGGTAATGAGTGCCTTTCATTTATTTACTGTCCGGTATTTCAAAGTAGGCAGCATGAACCTCCTTGGTTTACTCAAAATTATTATGTTATGACACAGTGGCATGACATCGTCGAGATCAGGCGGACCATGCCAATGATGCCAAGAAACGCTTCACATTCAAAATAAAACACCAGAAACTGAGACAATCGTTCTCGGGCCGGGATGTCTCAATATGCGCGGCTATATCGAGGCTACGGCTTCATTCGATTCAGAAATAGTAAGAGAAAAAGGGTATGAGTATCTCGGCGTTGAATAACGCTTGACACGCGCGCCTCGTTTGCCATTTTTTCTTGTTTTCCCGTTATCTGGCTGTCGCGCGACGCATTGTCTTACGCCTGCCGCATAGAGTTATGTAGCGAAACAAACGCAGCCGCATTTTCTTTTATGCTATTGGGCACAACCGCCCACAGGTGTGACAACATTTGGCAGCCCGTCCAGCCATGCGCCGCTTTCGAATGGCCACTTAACTTCAAAGCCATTTCGTTCCACGTGCCGTGTGCGTACCAAATCAGAAACGTCATTTGCTACCGGGCGCCCTGTTCAGGTTTCGTGGAGCTACAGCCACGCAACCACTCGTGTAGTACCTCCCACTCTGCTACTGCGGGAACAAACTGAAAATAAAGGAAACCGAACAGCGGGAAGAGGTGTCCCTCGTTTCAGCAGCCTCTGGTGCTATAGGGAGAATCAGTTCGTTGTAAAACAATGGGCTTCCCTCGTAACAGCAGCTATAGCACAAGAGCAGGTATTACTAGGCGACAGCAGCCGGGCCGTTTTCAAAGGCGAGGCGATAGAAACAAACGCGGAACAGGAATGAGGCAGCCGGAGTCATTGTCGAGTTGCGCAGGCAAGCGTTCGTTTTCTTTATGCACGCCCGCGCAACCACCGGCGAGCTCGCTTTAGGTGTTGCGCCTTTTGCAGTGAACAGCCTTTGCTTGCTTGCTTGCTTGCTTGCTTGCTTGCTTGCTTGGCAGCAATGCACGCCAATCGTGAATGTTTGAAAACCACCGCATTTGCCGCGGCCGCCGCCGCCGCCGCCACCGCCGCCACCGGTTCTGCGCTGATCACCTCATTGTTCCCACCTTCTCGTCGCTCAGTTGCGCGGGCATCTCGCGGCGGGGAAGTGGTGCTCCACGACTCATGTCATCATCGTTCTTGACTTCCCTTGCTTCGTCAATCTGTTTTTTTTTATTCCTTTTATCGCAGATATCTTTTTTTTTTTTCATCTGCTTTGCTTGTTGTATAGTCCTTTCTCCATTTTTTCGCACAGCTATTCACGAGCAGTGTTTACGTGCAGCATCTACGCGCAGGGTCTTGAGCAGGATTCCTGCGCTGCCTCAAAATGTACTGGTAAACCACCGTGGTGGCGTAGTGGCTTTGGCGTTGTTATGCTGAGTCCAAGGGTGCGGGATCGAATCCCTGCCGCGGCGACTCCATTTCGATGGGGGCGAAATGTAAAAACGGCAATGCATCGTGAATAGGGTGCACGTTATAGAACCCCAGTTATTCAAGATTATGCTGGTTGCTGGTTTAGGCACGTAAAACCCCATAATATATATATATATTATATATATATATATATATATATATATATATATATATATATATATATATAGTGCCCAGCTGAGCTCGACTGCAGACGACTCGCCACGCGCGAAGCTGAGAAATAATCAATTTCTAATCCATTGCGAAGATAGCAGCGTTCGTATCATCTTAAGCAGTCGCGTTCACGCTCTAACACTCATGGGACGCGGGAAACGCTGCTGAACCTCGCTTGGAAATGGCGGGACGGCTTGGTAGATTGATTGAACACTCCTTAGCAGTGCTGAACGCCGAGGCAATAAAATTCAATCGGCAATGACTCTATTGCATTCGTGCAGTCGGAAATATCAATGTTGCGATGACCCTATAGGAATTACTGATGAAGGCGGTGTCTCCCGTTCATATATTGATGTGCAGAACAACAAGCGGGCACAGTGCAACTGTATCTTGCTTTGCGTCGGTGCAACAAAAAGCCACGCCGCCCAACAAATAATAATAATAAGGCTCTTCCACTCATCTCTGGTGAGTTTTGGTTGTCCTCCCAACGCTTTCCAACGAGGTGTTTTCTTGCTATTGTGCGCGTGTGATGTCATGGAAGCAAGAAGGAGAAATGTCCTTACCTGGTCCTCCAATTAGTTTCCGCCCAATTAGGTTCGGATAAGGTCGTCGCATGCCTCATTGCGCGATTCCTATCGGAGGTCACTCCCAGAAGAGCCACCCCAAAAAGAATTTTCCCGCTTGAGACACCGTTGTAGAGGTCACGCTAATTTGGCGGCAAGCATCTTTCCGCCGCGAGTGTTCGCTGATGATTCAAGGCACACTTTGATGCCCCGCCCCAGGGACCACTTTCTTCAGAAAACATTACACGCTTGTTTGAATTTTCTTACGTGTTTTTGCTGCAATTTGTGCTCCGACTTCGCTCATGTACACCCTGCCGCAATCACCTTCCGGTTTTATACTTCCATAGAAAAATTCTCTACCGTAGTACAATAATCCGTTGAGATATAGTAAGGTAATCAGCGCGTAAATCACAAAACAAAAGTGTTTAAAAAGAAAAATGGAACATGCTTCAGTGAATGCAGGTAGCGGCGCTAGTTCACAGTAAAAGAAAGCTGCTTCGATCACTTGCCTCCGGCTTTCCGGACCAGGCAAAGAAGAAAAAAGTCAAGCGCGTCCCTCCTCTAGAGACATATTGAAGCGGGCGCGCTTGAGACCACTGGACCTACGTACTTCTTCAGCCAAGTCTGTTGTAACGATGGGCCGACGTTATACCGGAGTTCAAGTATATCAGCCTATTACTCCTAAATGCAACTGCACGATGTCCCAAATAAGAAGGAACCAAGACAGTCAACGACACTCATGCGAGCAATGCTACTTCACTAATTAAAGCGCCAGTTTCTGATGTATCTGTTTGATGCCTGCCGGCGTTACCTGGGCACAAACCACTCACTTCTTTCTTTTGTGCACTTGCACTTTTTTTTATCGTCTTAGTGCTCTTCACATCGCTGCGTCGACGACGTACAGTGTGCATCAGCCTGAAATGGGGTTTGAATTTCGGTACAGCTTGTGAAAGGCTAGTGCGTAAACATAAAGATTCCGTGACATTAAATGTGTTGCCTGTGAGGTGCACAAACATGTAATGATATTGTACACATTGCATCAAATGAAAATAAAGGCAATTGTACCCGCCACGTTTAGTTTTACACTCTTTGTTTGATTGATTCCAACGTGGATCTGCATATTTGTTTCAGTTAATTAGTACAGAGATGACAAATATTCTAGGACTTTGAAATATTCCAAACGTCATCTTCATACAGAGTTCGCTGACTGTCTTTGTGCAAAATTTTATTTTCGTGTCATTTTTACAAGCTTCCCGTGAGACAAATTCAAAGTGTTCCCTTTGAGCGTTACATTGCACTGTATCGCTGAAACTTGGTTCCCTATCACTTTACCGCCTTGAGCATTGAAGGAAGCAATGCTTTTATTGAATAAAACAAGTCATTTTCTTCGTTTCCCCACCTTTACGAGTCTTTGTTGGTGCTTGTCGTCTATATGACCTTGCTTCCACAGAAACAAAACGTGCGCATGCGATTTCTATGCTCGCGTACTCTTACCCCGAATGCGGTTTGTGGCGCTTGCAACGACCATTCACCTCTGACGAGCATTTACCTCAAACTCCGTTTTCTTTCTTTATAATAATCCAACCGTAAAGCAACATTGAGGCGCACTCACATCTGAAAAAGATACGCGTAGTTTCGCGAGCGCGTCTGGAGCTGCTCTGTTTCGCAGGAAAGAAACGAAGATAGACTTTGCTACGTTGTCCGTAGACGGTAGACATCAGACGTTACGAAAATTGGGCGCAAGGAAAACCAAAGGGGAAGAATGCGATCAACAGTGTTTCTTCACACTCAGAAATGTGGCGCGCTACAGCGATAACCCTCGTCATGACGTCGGCCGTTGGCACTGGGAGAGAATTGTTTTACTTCAAAACACGGCGTTGCCACTTGCGCATTGTTACGGGGTTCATGATGCAGAAACTGTGATGGCTTCGTCGTGTGCATCACTTGAAGAGATTGCGTGCTTTAGCCGTGCAGAGACAAGACAGGTTTGTTGCGTGCAGCGGCCGTTCATATTAAGAGCCTTTAATGAGATGATGACATTAGACAAGTCACACGTTTGCTAATTCATTGCAGTACGACCTGCTAAACTCTTTGGGCACTTTTAAACTCTACTTGAAAACTGACTCGTTTGTTTTCTTTTTTAGGGCGCAGCTCCTAGGCGCCCCTTCCTGCGGCGAGCATCGGCGTCGGCGTAACCGAACGAACGAGCACAGCGAAAGAAGAAAGCGAACGCGGAGCGCGGCGGAGGATTAAAGACGCGAGGAGGAAAGCAGAGGAGTAGGGTGCAACGAAACCATGAGGCGGAAAGCGGAGGAGGAGGGTATGGCGAAAGGGTGAGAAGAAAAGCATAGTGCGGCGACGATGGCTGTGAGATGGCGCAAGAGTAGCGCACGTCGTCTGGGAGGTCTGTCGGCGGCGGCTGCTGTGAATCACGTCCACGCGTCACGCATGCGCTGGCTCTCGCGATCTTCAAATTAGCGAGGCAGTCGCGCCACACTTCGCTCCATTTGAAACCTGCCGCACGAGACAGATTGTCCGTGCCAGCCAATAATATATCGCGAAATGCAAACACGTTTAGAGTTGTGCAGAAATTTCGCATTAAGGAGTATCGTAATCGTCTCCGAATTATGTTATTAATGATTGTGCCTCGGGAGGAACAATTACACTTTCGCAATCGCAGCGCTGGAAAGATTACAGTTTTGGTTGTGTCTTGTTCTTTCATATTGAGGCAGCGGTAGAAGTCACGAGCATCAGGTAACCACTGCTAAATAATTCGATAAAGAAAGTGAACGTGGGGAAAGTGAACACACCCGACCAAAATCCCACAACGCATCTCTTCAAACATTTGATTTCCAAGCAACACAGTTATACTACAGATTTCTACAACCTGTGCACAATTACTTAGGAAGAATTATGGAGACCAGAGAGTCGCTTTAATTTTGTGCAATAAAAGCCATGTAATCAAACAAGCTGGTAAAAATCATAGGCAATAAAAATGTTGATTCTTGGCAACATTTTGTTTTGTTTCATGCTTTTGATACAGTTTGAAGCTTATCAAAAAGACATCATAAAGAGACTTAAAAAGAGACGCAGGTGGGACATAAATCCCCAAACTCCACATGATATTGAGGGTACTGATTTCACGACCACCTGTAATTTCCACGGCACTTCTTTAATAACAACAATATGAAGCTTAGCAACACGCATTTGAAGTAGTATGAAGGATTCCTACATATGACGGCTTCTTGTGCGTATCTATTATTTAGCTTGCGAAGGACTGTAGCAAATAGCGGCCCTCTTTGCAATAAGTGAAGAGATCAGGCGGCCCAAATGGCAAGATCATGCGGCACTGAGTGACGGGATGCAGGAGGGAGAGAGAGAGTAGATAGGAAATGAAAGGCATAAAGGTTATCGAGATTAACTCCACGATTGGCTATACTCTGCACTGTGCGCTGGGGAAAGGGTAGAAAAGGTGAGGAGAATAGAAATGAAGACATGAAAAGTATCTCTGCGCGTAAGTACGAGGAAGGAAATTGGCAGCGGCTCCATTTTTTCATTGGGCCCTGATGCTTTTCATGTAAACTCTAGCGCTTCTATAGAGCAACTCCGTCTGAAATCGGCTGTGGCCAGGCTTCAAGAACTACGTTTTCTGGAAGGGGAATGGTGTCAAGCTTGTCGAGCGTGCTGCAGAGTGCTTTTCTTTGTGCACTGAAACTGGACAGTCACATAGAAGTTGCGAAATTGTCTCTTCGCATCAAAAACTTCATATTCGAAACTTCGGGTCATTGCGATGAGGAAGAAGTATCCATTAGTGAACGCTAATCCAAGCCTTAGACGGCAAATTAGAGTTACGTCACATCGTGGTAAGCCCCACGGAAGTCCGAGCTTTAGATATGATCCAGGTAGCAAAAGACGCTGGTTTAGAAAATCAGCCGAATTCACTGGGCCCAATTTAAGCTTGCGTCCAGGAGCACGTAGCTTCCCTCTCCATCCACTATTGATGTCGGGATAGCAAGCAGCCGACAAAGTCATGAGCATATCGAGCAGCTGCATCTGCTTGGTGATTTCCTACGACACTGCAGCTACTTGTCAACCATTGAAATACAATGTCCTGTTCATTCTCAAGTGCCCTATGGTAATTTTTTTTTATGTCCGCGACAAGTCGTTTGTGGTATCCACAGCATAAAGCAGAAAGTAAACTCTGGATGGACTACCTTGCAAATGGAGATATACTGTTGCTGCGGCCTTTTCTGATTGGTGAATTGAATTGCTGCACACAGGGCTGAAAGTTCGGAGGCCGTCATCGATTTCAAATGCTATGACTTACATTTTATCTAAATAGACTTAATCGAGACTAACGCTGCACCTGCTGAACTGGAGTGCATGACCGATCTATCGATCTAAACATGTAAGCGGCCCCTATGGACTCCATGCTGTCTGTAGCAATGATGTGGCCTGTTTCAATGCTACAGGCGAAATTATTTTGTGCCCAACGGAGCCCAATATAAAGCAGCAGAATTGTCAGAATCAACGCTCAATGTGCGGGCATGGAGGTGTTCGGAGTAATTTGTATACAAGTACTCCAGAACTAAACAGCTGTCCGCAGACGAAGGTGTCAATCGCTTGGAGTGTAAACCAGGAATAGTAAGGTATAAAAGCGGAATACCAGCGGTAATACCCAAACCACCACTATTGTGCACATCGGTGACAGTTGTCAAAGTAACTAGCTATTCACTAGGGCGTTATGTAGCTTGAGCATCGACTTTTGTATGGTTGCCCCAGCGCACGCCAACAATGAATTGGAGTGCGTGAAGCCGTTGCAGTGATACCTCCGATGCATAGTCTTCCAGAGCTCGACGTCAAGAGTATGCTGTCCGGGATAATTTCCAGTGAGCATACACTAGAAGCATGTCGGAAGCGGAACCCACCGAACTCCGAATAAGGGAGAAACTTTCTCGACTCCGCCGGCGTCTTGGAGGAAGCCAGCAGCAGGGTGTTCGAAAGCAAAGATATAAAGAAACAGCAGGAATAGAACTGGACCAGATGAGCTTCGTGGTTGCACTGGTTACTCTCTGACATGATAAGTGTGCTCTAAACGATGAATATGATAGAAACGATGATTAGAAAAAATATTTAGGACTATTTGATTTATGAAATCAAAATAGGTTACCGCAGAAGGAGCGAGCTCCGTTGAATTCTTCTTCGGTGCACCGAAGGCTCCTAACGGAGGCATACAGGTTTGTCACACACGTCACTGAAGCATAAAGTGAAGTTTAGCCACGAGGACCTCACGCATGTAGGGTGAGTTGAGGAGTCATGAAATACTCATAGAACTGGTTTGATGTGTCCATGCATTGACGCACAAGCCAGGGGAGCATTTAAGCTTGCGTATGCTGCCTGAACCAATAATAATCCAAGGCAATGGCAAGTGCGTGTCGTCTGCCGCGACACTGTTCAAAAGACGCTGATTTCTCTGCAACGGAACGGTGGTGCCATCTGTCAGCGCGACGCCATATAACAGATGGCGCCACTATCTCGTTGCAGTGACATCGTGAGCTGCGTGTGTGCGACCATAAGCTGGGCTTTCGTCCTTCGATATCAAGAACCAAAGTCAAGGAAACCGCCGAGATAATTAACGTCCGAACTTTGCTGCCGAGGTGAGACAAGCGTGACGAAAGTCTACAACGCCATTCACTACTAGTGAAGGGAACAAACTGGTTAGAAACGGCTAACCGTTCGGCCTATACAGGGCATTAGACAGGCCAGGATCCGCGCGTCAGGCTATGACGTAATTTTTGTTGCATCCGCGCAAGGGAAGTCTGTTGCAGACCTTGCTAAAAACAGCTTCTGCGAAGAAATGCAATGACATCACCTCTAGAGTTCACGTACAACACAAAACTTCACCAAATACATATGTTCCTCTCCAGCTGGAACATATGCTCCAGATGCCCAGGAACATTCCAGAGGACCCCCTTTAAAGCATAGCACGCATATACAACGACGCAATAGCGACGAAAACCCAAAAACAGTTGAAAACACACCAATAATAATATGCACAATTTCAGAAGAACAAGAGTTACATCAAGAAGTAAACGAGGAAAAGTTTGTACTACAATAATACTTGGTAACATTCTAATGCTTTTGATTCCTGGACAAACTGGACTATTGTGCGTGCAAGACTGCGTGTCTCAATTGCTGCATTGTATAGGCTCTTAGGTGAATTGTGGAAAAAATATGAAATTTTCATTTACATGACCATTACACCAAAACAATTGCTGGCCACATGAAGAGTGTGGGACACATCGTGGATACGTTTACAAAGGACGAGACTTGGAAATGCCGTCGCTGAAGCCATTCCTCTGCTTTGAAAACTGCTCAACAACCCAACTCCACGCGCTGATTTATGTGCCGTGGAAGAGGCAAGACATTATTCTGCATGTCGTACAGAGAAAGCAAAGAGCCAGCAAGAGCAAAAAGGAAAACAAAAAACTTCTAAAGCTTTAGAGTGAGGACGCAGAGAGTACCAAATGTGTTTGATGCAAATCCAACGAATCGCGTGTTTTCTATAAACTTACGCGCACAAAATCAACGCACAGGGTGCACAGAAGCGCATGAGCTACAAGCGGCATCACGGGCGAGCGCTGTTGGCATTGCTGCGAGTGCCGCTTCTCGAATGTTTGTTCTCGGCTTCGAGGACACACAGCGTTTGCGTTGAGCTGGTTCGTAGTAGAATCGCAGCGTGAACACGTGAAGCTTGAGATGCATCTGCAGCTCTTCTCACAAAGTGCTGCCGGCAAATCTGGGCCAGAGACGGTCGCATGCGAACGTACACCGAGACTGGAAAGCCGCACTTGGTATTATTCGACCTTTTTCAGGGAAAGCTTGACGAAACAAAAAATGCATAGAAGTCCAAATTTGCTGTTTTTATTTGTGTTGCCTTTTCATTGTTTGGAAACGTAGGGCAGTTGCAATTTTTTCATTATGTCTTGCTTCTGTGCTGAGACTCTACCCTTAGAGCCATATATATCACTAATACGGAAGTGTACAGACAAGTAGTCATTTTCCTCTTGCATAGTACAGTATAGGCTTAAAAGTTAAGCCTACTCGTAAATGGCGGGTTTTCTCAGGCTCTTTTTTTCTCCTTGTTTTTGCTTGCTTGCCCAGCAACCACAGCTTAAGTTTTGTTCTCGTAAAATACCAAACAAGAATACTCTCTCCATGACAAACACTGACCACCCGCACTGTATCGCTGGCCCAACGAAGCGTAGCGTTATATTTTACCTTGACATTTGATGAAAGAGATTTCTTTATGCCCACCGTCTACCTGTGACATCCGTTACATCTGATTATAGATTGTTTCACTGCTGTATTTGAAACTGTTAGCACAAAATTCATATTTTACTGTTATTTTAACAGTTTATTACTTGCAGAGTTGTTGGCCTTTGTTTCCTCGCTGTGGCTAACTACACTGGAAGCTCTTTCCCTGAACCTTGTAGGTGGCATGCAGAATAGCAGCACGAGCCCACTTTTGATCGCTGAATACGCAGAAGCGACTGTCACTCGGAGTTGAACCTTACGGTGCAACGTTCCGGTCACCACGGTGCAATGAAACAGATCATGAAAGACGGCAGCGATATAAGGGCTTCCTTGCGCTGTGAGCATCATTAGAAGATTCCTTGCCGATACCTTACTCACACTGTGGAAAGGCGAAAGGAGACGTTTTGTTGATTACCGCGAGCGGCCGTTGGCATTTTCCTACTCGGGAGTCCCACTCCTTACTCTTCCCCTCGGGCCAACAGACGGAAACCCAAGAGTCTGAGAGAATGGGAGGGGAACGTTGCTGTGCCTATTTGCACACTCTACCCCGTGGCAAACCTTTCTCTCTCCGTATCTCTCTCCCTCCGTCTGTCGGAGGCACACGGAGTTCTCTTTTCTAGGTGGCAGGGGGTAACCTTTTCGTTTCAACTTCTTTTCTTCTTCTATCACGTAATTTGTTTTATATATGTTTCCTATTTCCTTCCTCGGGCGGCTTCCCTACTGGCCACCCCCGCGCGATTCTCAGTTACATACCGAACATTGCGAAGACATGGTGGCCGGCAGTGAACTCGGCAGCGCTGCCTCGTGCAGTCCATTGTTGCCACGGTTAATCCACAGAGCTCTGTGAGGCCTGCAGGGTCGACAAAGTGTAGCGTTTCCGTTCGCAGGGAGAGCGAATTGGCCCTCTTCCTCCATCGATGTACCGTACATGCCCACGCACTGTTCCCCTTTCCTTCCTTATACCGTGGGCCCCCCTTTCCCTGTGGGGAAAAGAAAGGGAACAAAGAAGAGCGTAGTGGAACAAGAAACTGATCTACGGGGAAGGAACAAGGCGTAACGGATCCCTAGGAGCAAGCAGTGAGCACCCGAGTGTTGGGCGGCCGGTGCGCGTAACTGTATTCCAGCGCTGAGCGCCGCCGGAGTGCAGGCATGGGAGATAACGGGACGGAGCGGAACGCGCAGGATAGCTGGCAGAGATCAGCGATACGAAGCTACGGGGCTTACGCTCGGATCCCGGGCTGTAGCGCCGACGGTACAAGGCGGGGGATCCCTCTCGCTTCTTCCCTCCCCTGCGTATAGGGAGGGAGCGAGGGCCTAAACGTTCGTGGAAGAAAGCTTTCGGCTTCCTCCTCCTCTTACAGCGTCTCTATCTCTCTCTCTCTTCTTTGCCGTTCTTCTCGCGCCGTACGAAGGAAGGAGTCCCTGGGTCGGGAATGTCTCATTGCCGTTCAATGTCTCGGGGACCGATCGCGTGATATATGGCGGCGCGCTGTGAAAGCTGCGATGTGAGCCGCGATTGAAAGGAACGACGAAACGCGGAATCATTTCCTTGTCGTTTCTTAAGGCGGTGGGCAGGAGTATTTGCGAGAACAACAAAAAAATTAAATAAATAAAAGCTGTAATGAGAAGGAAAGATGGCAGTGGCGAAGGGATATTGGACTTCGCTGTACGTGTCTACTGCGATGCTCAGTTTACTGTACAACTGTGATTTTGTTGCAGTCTTCCGTTAGTCTGGCATGCGACATGTCATACGCCTGCTATATTTTTATAGTGCGGGCAGAGGCTATTCTTTTTAATATTTTCTGACTCACAATAACTGATGTCATGCGACATGTATCGTTTAATCCAGCCTTTGTGCCAAGATGTTCGGAAATGGATAATACCAGTCATAATTCTAGTTGTATGCAAAGGCTACGGGAACTAACAGCGAAGTCTCAAGTTTTCTTTTTTCTTTTTAAATGAACATTACTTTGTATCCAAAGTGTGCGTGAGTTCTACCTATCTTTGCGGTATCTGACACGAATATTATACATGTAAATCCTCCCAGTGATACAGTCATCTTCTTTACACGTTAGTATCGTCACTATCAGTTTTCCCATCAAAAATGCATGGAGTACAAACATATTACAACGTATAATTTACAACTTCTTGTTCCTTTTGTACACTGCACTGACAAGTTATCATGACACGCTACGGTAGATTCGTTAGAAACAGGATTGCTCTCTCTGTTACTATGGGTACTTCTGTGATTTCCTTCCCAATCCGAAGAATAAAACTGCTCTATTTGTCTCCCAGGTTAAAACAAGGTTCCAGGGAGAACACTGTGCTGCGCTAAATCAATTTATGTCGTAATAATACGCGTTAACCCCTTATTTCTGGCGTGTGCGCATTTAAACCCCACTGCAACCACCTGCTCGTCTACATTTTCTGATTATATAACTACCATATGTAACCAATAAATTATGTTTGTATATATGTACACACCGCTTGTATAATACCCCCAAATTGGGGGTCTTTAAGGTAATAAAGTGAAGTGAAGTGACAAGCACGGTCACGTTTCACAATATTCCCGAACCAATTGCCCCTTTTGTCAGCATTAATAATATGTTTGATCAGTAGAAGCCTGCAAACACCATTGGGCTGCCATTGAAAATGTTTATCGACGTATATTTCGTTCTATTACTTCGCTTTCTTCGCTGCTATCGGTATCTTATTCGTAGCGAAAGTTGCTGCACTTCTGACGTCGTGCGCTCTCGTGCTCCTTTCTGTACGCATGACTATAAAATCCATTCTGGCGCCTGTAAGCGGCGCCGGCCATTCACTGTTGCAGAAAAGAGGTACATGGTTTCCCTCGCTACAGTTTGAATGAACCGAGAGAAGTGACTAATTTTTTTTCCGTTGAACTCCGGGAGAAAAATGCAACATCTCTTATTTCAGTCTCAGATTTTTGCCATTCTTTCGCCTTCGCAGCGTAAACAAACCTTGGCACTTACGTTCAAATTGCGTTCTATATGCTCAACACAACCTAACCCATTCGTGCAGTCACTTCGTTTTTATCACAGCAAGCGCGCCTGCCCGACGAAAAAGTGGAAAAATTAAGCGAGAATATTTTCTTACTACAAGGGCGCAGTTCTTCGTAACGTGTCGCACCAACGATAGATCGCAAAGCGATCTAACGCTTTGTGTATAAACCGGAGAAATAAACAAATAAGATAGTAAATGGGAGAAACATTGAACTACGTTTTTCTAGTTAAACTTTTTTTTCTTTTTTTTTCTGCGGGGGTGTTCGCTGTGTTTATCGACAGTGTCTCGCGCTGGCTGAAGGAAGAACACAAGACGCGAAGGTTGGTCGCGATAAGCTGTACACTACGGGTAGCATTAAGAGCCGAGATAAGGACAAGAAAAGTTTACAAGCGTCGAGAACACTTTTTTTTCCCGTTCCGTGCAGACCTCGCGCTTTCAGGTGAAGCAGACCGAAAAAGTGAGGAGGAGAAATAAAAAAGACAAAACTCAATGAAGTGGCCGAGATTCGACCACAACTATAGCATAAGTCCGTATATATATAGGGGCCCAAATAAACATACCATTTCGACGTAAAGTACACAGCGCCACGCACCGTCGCCCCATACCAAAGCAAGAAAAAACAAAATAAAGAAATAAAGTCCGACGTGTATACTGCAAACACTTCAATACCCCAAAAGGCATCGCTCCACAATCGTCTCCAAGGAACACTTGGAGCGCCACTATTGTTGCATCTCTTTTGTTCTAGCCTTAGATAAGTTTGTCCTCTTTTTTTAAGCGCTTTGAACACTCGATTCGGTTCTACACGCGAAGTGGAACGGGAAACAGAGAAACGCATCTAAATGTATATATCGGCCTCAAAGGAGGAATCAAGAAACAAGAGCGGAGGCCCACACACACGGAGTCGGCCAGGCAAAACCCAACTACTGACGCCCAGATTCCCAACAAAGAAAACCATAGTGCCGGCTGGAAAAAAAACACGGAAAGCGATCGGCCTTCCAGATTTACAAAGGCTGCAGCGCGCGCGCCCTCAAACCGAAGCAGAGGCGGCGGCGGCCGTGTTACACACGCCGCGAGGTTGTTGCAGAGCGTGTTGTTTACAACGGTGCCGGGTGCGAGAAGCTGGGCGACGTGCTGGCACCAAAGTAAAGCGGCAGCTACACTACAGCTCGCACTGTAGGTCGGTAGCGTACGAATACGTATAGGCACGCAATTGCGTTGCAAAACAGCAGAAAGAATCAAGTGAGAGTTTAAAAAAAAATTGCTGTCGCAATAAAAAGGTAAAACGAAGAGAAGCCCTTGAGCAACAATCGAAAGGAACGAAATGAAATGGAAACAGAATAGGCGGCGGAAATGCTACGGGCGAATAAAATTGCTTATCGGCAAGCGTCGAGAGTGTAGCTGTTCGTTTTTTCCGCGCCGTACGGCGTGGTGGTGTACAGCGGTGTGTGCAAGAACACGCTTCCTCGCGAGTTATCTTTTTTTTACCCTTTCACAGGGCTCCTATGTTTTCTTTTCTTTCTTGCTTTGTGGTTATATTCTTTCTTTCTTTCTTTCTTTCTTTCTTTCTTTCTTTCTTTCTTTCTTTCTTTCTTTCCAGTGTTTGTATTTAACCGCTCCGTTCCAATTTTCGAATCTAAGACGGGAACGAGTTATTAGATTGGAACCTTCGCGACTGTTTCGAAATGCGCCCGCCCGCTTGGTTGCCTGCCTGCTGGAAAGTGGGCTGAAATAATCATTGACGATGGCCGCGCGGCGAGCAACGGCTGATGGCGTTTTTATTGCGTGCGCGCTCTGGAAGCAACGCGCTGCGTCACGCACTTGCACTTTCGGCATAAGACAATTACTCTCGCGATTGCTCGCAAGTGGGCTTTATACACGAGTAATTACCAACGTTACGCATGAATCTTTAAAGACAAAATTACAAACACTTTCCGTCCTCCAAGGCGACGATGAGTGCAGAAAGAAAAGAACGAAATGAAACTCTGTTTTAAAGAAAGGAGACGCCGAGATTTGCCGAGTCGAAAAAACATGGGCATTCGCGTATATGACCACCGAGAAGTTGCGAAGCCTTTTTGCTGCTACACATACTAAGATGTTCCTTAATGCTGCCTGTCGTTTCGTACTGAGCTGTAAGATAGTGTTCGGTGGTACAACACCGGAGTTCTCACGAAGAAGCCGCTAGCAAGCGTTCTCGTACATCCACTCAGAAAATTGTGAGATTTGTTAGATACTATGAGTAAGCCAGCACGCGTAGGTGGTGCCTTTATTGCTATCCAAGTCTTGCGAAAAATAAAAAGGTCGGTTTTGCCCGAAAGGCGAAGCATCGATTGCGATAGAAAATTAGTGGACCGCTATACGAAGTAAGGATAGTAGTATTATCGGCCGCATGAACTCGTAAGCGTATGCATACTAACTAAATTAGCAAGCATGGTGTCACGCTCGCACAAGCAAACATAAACGCATCTCACGTGATGACTGCGGAGACCCGCTGTCAAAACTCTGGAGTGAGTAAGCGCGGCGGCAGCAGCGAGCGAATTGATCTTCGTGCTGCCGCTCGCATCAACGTGAACTAAGGCGCGAAAAAATTGCGCAGGGCGGACTCTGTCCCCGCCGCCGGTGGCTTTCAAGATACAGCGGCCCGGGCGGGCGCGCGCGGCGTAGAACGCCGTTCACCACCAACATGGGTCCCTGGGCAGTCCTTGGTCAGATGGGTAAAGCATCGCGCTGCTGTGATAAGGGAAGCGAGTTCGAGACCAACCATCGGACCAAACTTGGCTTGCTGGATATGTGCGACAGGGTGTGTGTCGCTCTTCGATGAATCTCTGTGACGCCAACTTGGGTCACGCCAACTGAAGTCACTTTGTTTGTGCTGCTGAGTATGCGTCATCTCCAATGAACCTCTTTGACGCCAATTTAAGTCTGTGGGTAAGTTGGAGTGTGTACGTATATACCGCGCACTTGAGTGACGAAAAAGTCATCCCTTAAAATTTAACCGGTGCTTGTCGTCAGAGATATACATTCAGACAATCCGGTTCGAGTTCACCGCTGCGCCGTGAGCGGACCTCGCGGTGGCGGCGCTAGATGGCGCAGCGTGTCCGCACGGAAGCTTGAAAGATGAACCTGGCTGCAGTGCATGCCTTATACGAGTATGTGACGCATTTCGGCGTTGGTAATATGGTGTGTCGCTACATTACTTTATTGCTAATCGCATTAACGTCGACAGACATTCTGAAACGACTCCCGCCGAATTTTTTTTCTTTATTGGAGACTTATCTTATAGACTGCCTGTAAGATGGTCATTATTTTTTGGCCTTATACATTGGGCTTCTTTTCTAACGAGTTGATCTCATGGTGTGTTGTCCTTACGTGTATATAAAGGGACTTGCGGGACTCCTTCACGCCTGTGTATGAGCGACCATCCTGTAGTTACCGGACTGTGTTTTCGGTCCTGCTGCCCATGGATGAGGCGATCTTTGTGCGCTTGTGTTCATGTGTGCATCGCGCTTCTTGATTACTGCTTCTTTCTTTTCCTTTGTTTTAAGTTGCTTGACTGACTAATTTGGGATTTTGGGATAACCGGCTTTGACATAGCCTACCTTCTCATCTAACTAAATAGGAAAGAAGATTCTTGGCCGATCCTCCATAGTGGGTATGAGTCATTCGTAAAGGCAAAACAATAAACCAACCAATGCAGGAGAGGAATGGTGTTCGCAGTAGCTGTCCGCCGGCTTCTTGGCCAATCCCCCGTAGTGGGTAAGCGCCACGGATGAGGATCAAGCAAGCAAGCAAGCTGTCCAGTTCAACAGAAGACAACCTCTAGTGCAGACAAGGGAGCTCGTCTCCTTTGAATTTAACATTTAATTTTTCTTCCTTATCGACTACTACTGAATACTTTATAAATATTCTTACAGTAGAATGCCCCCTGGACCGGTGCTTAACAAATTCAAGCGTATAAACAAGAGAGAGAGAGAGAGAAATAGAATAGAGGAAAGGCAGGGAGGTTAACCAGACGCACGTCCGGTTTGCTACCCTTCACTGGAGGAAGGGGGTATAGGGATGAAGAGAGTGAGAAAGAAGATAGAGCACTGTTTCGAGCATATTTGAAGCTTCATACCAAGTCTACGCACGGTGGCCAAGACCTGTCGACTTGAGGTATCGTAACAACGCTTTCGTGACTTTCTGTGCCATCGACGTATATGGAAATATTTGAAGGATCTTGATATCCGAGAATGGTCTATAGTCGAGCTGGTTCAATGCTGTCCGGAGAGCTTCACGCTCGACATCGTACTGGGGACAGAGACTTAAGACGTGTTCAATCGTTTCTCTGGTTCCACAAGAGTCGCACATGGGCGTATCCCCCATTCCAATGCGGAACGAGTGGGCCTTTGTAAAAGCCACCCCGAGCCAGAGGCGGCACAATACTGTCACCTCAGAGCGGGAAATGTTTGATGGCACTTGTAGCTTCAATGATTGGTCAATTTTGTGAAGGTGACACTTCGGGAAGTTAAGAGAAGACCAATAGTTGTGTGTCATAGCTTTAGCCACGATATGAAGCTTTCCTGCAGCGTCGGTCCTGGATAAGGGGATTTAGATTGGTCGGCCTTCCAGATGAGCAGACCGGGTGGCTTCGTCGGCGAGGTCATTACCAGCAATGCTGGTATGTCCAGGTAGCCACTAAAATATAATTCCATGCCTTTTAGCGATAGCTTGGTGGTGGTCTTCTCTTATCTCATATGCCAGCTGCTCATGAGTCCTGTGATAAAGGGCAAAATGCAGACTCTGAAGCGCTGCCTTAGAATCGCAAAAGATGACCCATTTTTGAGGTGTCTCTTGCTGGAGGTACTTTACAGCAGCACGCAGAGCAGCAAGCTCTGCCGCCGTTGAATTGTATGAACAAAGTTTCAGACACGGTCAGGAAGTGGTCCCTTTGAATGGACAATTGTTTCTCTTCTTTCTGTGTTTTTCTTAACTACTTTCTTTGTCTTAGTGAGATAGCCGCGCCTGCTGACTAGGCTGTCACATAGCAATATATTTTCGGGGCAATTTTGGATAGATGGTTAGCTGAAACATCACCCAAGCCAAATGTAGCTGCCTAAAAAGGTTTGAAACATACATTCTCTTTTTTTTTAATCTTTTCTAATGGTACTCTTGGTAGGACAGCGTTTCTTCGCGGGATCTCCCGACTTCTGGAAACACGTCAAAGACGCCAAAGGCAATGGACGTGCACTCTTGAGGTATTTATCAATTGTGTATCACCTGTCGAAAAAAAAAAGCGAGAGACGACTGTCAAAGCATTTACGAGAGACAGAGAGAGAGAGAAATAACATTTATTGCCGTCAGTCAATTAACGCCGCAGAAGATGATCTTCCTCCGCAGCACCTCTATCCATCGGCCGGGATCCAGAAGGACTCAGCGGCAGCTAGAGCTTGGCTAATAATTTCACGCTGAGTCTTGCTGTCCGGGTTGCTTAGTAAGGCCTCCCAGGGTTCTATCATGTTTGAGCTATCGTATATTGCTTCGCACGTCCGCGCCATGGGGACCATATTCGCTACTTCGTTGCAGAATTTGCACTGTGGTTTGAAGACTTGCGGATGGAGCTTGACAATGACAATGACTTTATTTCCAACAAACATTGTTGGGGGTCCTCCATGCGAAAAGCTGCGACGTACAGCTTGAATGTGCCTGAAGGCCTTCACATGGCAGCAGTAAGTCTCCTATCGGCATGCGTACAACATATCAAGCACTCATTTGTTAGGACATACAATTACAGTGTAGCAGAACAAAAATGGAACATCTAAAGCAACATTCATCTTTTCAGATAATTATATAGCTTTTATAAAAGCAATCAATTACGCTGAGTGAACAACAAAGCTAAGATGCATATTGTATTATACATTTCAAATGATGCCTATCAAATTTCAAAAATAAGCACAGCAGTCAACATGTCTAGGATGCACCATATTATTATACATTGGATTATGAAACACTGAGTGCAAACGCATATCACATACAGTAAATAATGTAAAATAGAAATTACTTTTTTCTTTATTTATTGGGTATTCAGTCCAGTTTACAAAAATACGCTCTAATTTGTTTTCGAGTCAAGGTACTTACGACAACATTTTCTTTCCCTAATTTATTTAACAGTGCAAGTAGGGTGTGGCTTAGTGACTGCAGGAGATAATTTGCTATATAGCACGGGGTTTGGGAATACTCCTATCTGCAGCTTCCGCCATGCTACTTCTTTCTTATATATATATATATATATATATATATATATATATATATATATATATATATATATATATATATATATATATATACTGACCGTGCGGTCCACCGCCGGAAAAGCTTGTCTACTCAGTCTGTATTGCGTAGTGATTTCCTGATAGGTTCTCAGTTCCTCATTTCTGTCTACGTCCTCGGCGGGTTGAAGTGCCGCGGGGGCCGACTGGAATGTGAGACCTCGGGTGAATCTGTGGACTTCGTCGTTTCCCCTGGAACCCTGGTGCGCGGGCGCCCACACGAGCAGTAGTCGCTCCGTGGGCCCCCTGACTCCATTTAATATTTGGGCGGCGGCTGCCGTAACCCGTCCTGATTCGTAATCTGTGATTGCATTTTTCGAATCGCTGATGACAACCTTGACCCCCGGGTAACTAGCCGCGACGGCTATGGCCATCTTTTCAGCCTCTACGGTTGTGACCCGGCTGAGTATACAGCACGACACCGGGGATCCGTCCTCCTTGACCGCTACCGCCACGTGGTCAGTCCTACCTCTGAATTTCGCCGCGTCCACGTGCACGACGTTGTCCGTATACCTTATTATTTGACCTGTAAGGCCTCCGCTCTATCCTTCCTTTGACCGTCGTGAAAGGCTGGATTCAAGTTTTTGGGTAGTCGCGGAACATTAAGTTTGTCCCTGACGTGCCGGTCTATATGCCGCAACCGCCTTTGCTCCTGTTTGGGCTGAAATCCCTGTCTCTCCAGCACCCCTCTTCCAGTCTTTGTCCCGAGTAGTCGGTGATGCTGCGCTTTGAGCGCCGCCTCAAAGAGTTATTCGAGCATGTTAGACACTCCCAGTTGCATTAACCTGTCCGTGGACGCGTTCGGAGAGAGACCGAGCGCTACTTTGATGCATTTCCGGATTACGATTTCCATTTTCTTGCGTTCCGCTACCCCAAGTCTGAGATAGAGAACGACATATACCACTCTGCTGATGATGAAAGCTTGCGCTAGTCACAGCAGATTGGCCTCCTTCATGCCCACTTTTCTGTTCGAGATCATTCTAATGAGGCGACACGTTTGGCTCGCGCTGGTTTACAGTCGCAAAATCATGTCAGAGTTTTTGCCATTCGCCCGAATAATTAGGCCTAATACCCGAATCTTGTCTACATGGTCTTCACCGTAGACATGGATGTGGATGTTCGCCTTACGGTGCCACCCATAGCGCCTCTTTCCAGGTGGTCTTAGAAGTAGATCTAGCATGTACGACGCCGCGTTTAAATCTGCGTGCCTTTCTACATTACTTCAAACCAATATCGACAGGTTAAAACACAGCTGGTGTTGAAATGGACTGCTGGTTTCGGCCGAAGTAGAGTGGTTCTGGCATCAGTACATTCGCTTGTAACGCACAACAGCGCTTTTCTTATCAAATGCATGTTGCGACTGGCATTTAAAGTCCCTCAACGGTCGTGTCAGTTGCAACAAGAAAGAAGGAAGACAAAGAAAGCATCGCTTTATAAGCTGTCACGTAAACGGGGATGTGTAGCGAGACGACAGGGATCGCGTTGAATTGTTCCGTATTAGTGGTGGGTGGGATAACTATCAGAGCTTGGTGTTTGGGACTATGGTAACCGATATGAGGGGAAGGGCGAGAAGCGAGCACTTGACTGTGATAAAACCCCTATCGCAGTTGCTTGACTATACACCCAAATATACGCAGACTCTCACCTTTCCTTTCTTTCACCATAGATTGGTTAGCCTCGAAAAGACGGCGCGTGTTTACCATACCACTTGGCGTGCGCGCCCATAGAAACTAGCGCATCTGGGCGCGTGCGGGCCGTGATTGCGTTCCTCTCCGCTTGACTGCGGCAGGCCACGGCACCGCCGTGGCCCAACCGTGTTTTATTCACTCGTTTTTCGTTTTTTTTTTTTCTCCATTTATGCCATTCCTTCGCGCTCCCATCTGCAGCAAATGTGGAACGCACCATTTCAAAGTGGATAAGGAATGCTTCTTCATCACGGAACCACCCACTGCAGGAACCGGCAGTGTTTTCAGCGGACGCCCTGCATCACGGAAGGGGGTCACGCTTTAAATGTTCTACTGTCTCGCGTTTTGTAAGCTATAAATAGACCTCCTGACGCTACAAGTACTTGTTTGCTTCTCCCCTAGCAGATGTTGCTCGGCATCTCTGTCTGTCTCTCTCGCGTTCTCGTTCCTGTCATTTTGTTTGTCTTGTTCATTCTCTTTGTTTTCTTTCTGCACGGCAAATTCACTCGGCTTCTCATGACAGCAAGGCTGCTATCACGTGACGTCACTTCGCATAAACGTCAAGCAGGGATGTGTTGTTACAGTGCGCACGGATCAGAAGGTAAACGTGCGGCAAATATTGCCATTGCCTTTGCTTTTTGTTTGTTGCACTGATGTACGGTTCCTCGACTTCATGATTCCGAAGTCCAACAGTAATACGGTAGTGTTTATCTCGCCAAATTGATGACGACAAGCGCTTTTGCATTGCTGTGCCAGCTGTCGTGTTCCGTCTTCCACACGTGCCGCCCAAGATTATACGGTTGCGAGATTTACTAGCAAAAACAGGTAGCTCATTTCCCCCTGCGATACGCGAACTAGCGCGAAAGGAGAGAAATCCTCGTACGCGTTATAACTTCTCAAATTGAACGCAACTTACAAGGGGCAAAATGAAATAATAAGACTTCCTTTGTTCTTCGAGAGATACCAGCTTGAAGGGGGGGAGACGATGCTCCAACTTCCGAAATTGAAAGAGACGCGTTTCCTCGTTACGAACGTGTGAGCTTTGTATATTAATTGACTTCAGCCTTAATTGAGCACACATCTATAATATATGGACACGCGTTTTCATTGCTCCGCAGTACATCACAATTTCGTTACTGCAAGCACGCTGTTTCGAAAAACTACCTTTATTTCGCTCAGGTAGGTGAAAACCGCGGCAACCTGATCGCCAATCGCGACTCTAAACTCTACGCGGAATAAATCACTCTATCGCCGCATATGTACCCGCACTAATTATAGCACCTCCGATTTCGTGGTGCCTATACGAAGTAAGAGGTCTTTACATAGTAAGAACCTCGTAGCGCATGCATTGCGCGTTCGCTGACGTCACGCATACATTCGGCGCGTGTCGAGTATAAATAGGACGACAGGATTTCGCGGCGACGACCACCGCCAGTGTTTTTTCGCTGAAGAAATGGGGAGGCCAGACGCCTGCCTGCGCGCTCGCGTTCCGCACCATCTTTTCCGCGTGTTTGTCGAATCGATGAGCGCGCTCGCGTTCATAAATTTGTACGGCGAACTCCTGAGTGGACTATTATCCGTGCCTCTCCGCGCTCTCCAGCTGGACTCTAGGGCGAGACGCAGGACGCGCTTCGCGATGCTACCACGCTGCTGATTACGTTTGTTTGCGGAGAAAAAAAAATAAATTAAACGGGCAGTGATTACCAGCCACTCGGCTCCCACTGAACCGCCGTCGTTCAACAGCCGATTTGAGCTTCCCGCCGTCCTAAATTAGAGAAATAAATAAGCACGTACTCTTGAATGCGAAGCATTCTTTGCTAACTTCTACCGTTCTGAATCTATCTATCTATCTATCTATCTATCTATCTATCTATCTATCTATCTATCTATCTATCTATCTATCTATCTATCTATCTATCTATCTATCTATCTATCTATCTATCTATCTGGCCTCCTACACTGCGATGCCCTCGTGGTCGTTTCTTAAACAGGATATATATTAGAACAGGCATGGGGTGGCATGACATGCATGCATACATAACGCGAATGCTATGTCATGACATTAATGGCATGACGCATTTGCATGGCATGTATTTCATGAGATAAATGGTATGGATGACATGATGCCGTCGTGGTCGTTTAACTCAATATATATCAGGATATGAATTAAATACATGCATGATCTGACATGGATGACATGATATAAATGTCATCACATGAATGACATACGTGTCATAACATGAATGACGTACGTGCCATAACATGAATGACATACGTGTCATGAGATGAATGACATGGATTTCATGACATGTCATGTGCGTCATGGCATGAATGACAAGACATACAAGCGCAAGTGATATCAAGGCAACAGTGACATGACATGCTTGTAATGTCACTGCTGGTTGTCATGACGTGCATGTATGTCATGGTATGAATGGTATGAATTACATGATGCTGTCGCGGTCATTTTTTAACTACATATGCATCTGGGTAGGAATGACATGACATTCGTGCATGACCTGACATGAATTACGTGCTTGCCATGAAATGAATGCTATCACTTCATGACATGACATCAACCCTTTAACTGGCAAGATAAGAAAGACTTGACCTAGAATGGTTTTTTTGCTTTAGTTATTTACTTTGCTCAAGTACATACCAATTGAAATATTAAACGGCTTCTCTAAAAACTAAGCAAGATACAGTAGGCCAAATTATTGTTGACCAAGTGGTGACAGGTAAATGTATGGCCCAAAACTGATCTCTGGCACTTGCTTTGGCAAGGTTAATGTGTTCTTGAGATGTACCTGTATCAAGTTAAGAAATAAGAGCTTCCTTAAAAAAGGGAGGAAAATTTTGTATTGGCGAGAACATGACCCCCTCGTGCGCTAAGAAGATAACGACGAAGCCTACAGGTTTTGTGACCAATACATCTGCTGCTCCTCACGCTCGACATCTTATTAATAGAATGCCACTGTTCAGCAGGTACATAAATAAAGGTAATTGAAAGGCACACAATAATATTTGAATTTGTCTAGTTTTTGCAGATGCTTTTGTTAGGCCGAGGATATTGTTGAACTGCCAGTTAAAATGTTAATGGCATTCCATGTCATTCTTGTCATGTCATGCATGTATGTCTAGCCACACACATCCTTCTACATATCCAGTTAAAGATATGACCACGACGTCATCGCCTCATGCCATTTATGTCATTCACGAGAATCAATCAGGTCATGACATGTCATTTCATTCATGTCATAGTTATCCTGATATATACCTTGTTAGAAAATGGAACTGATGTGAACGACAATCATGCCATGACATCATTGATGTCATGAATGAGATGACTATAATGTATTGATTGACGCCCATGTGACAATAATGACATATCATGCCATGTATGTCATAAAATGATTGACATGAGTTCCAAGGTCTGTAAGTCAAGCCATGGCATGATTCCCATGAATGTCATGACATTAATGAATGCATGCATGCTGGGCATCGCATTACCATGTCAAGAAATTATGCCGACCCTGTGGATCAAGTTGTCTACTAACTTGGCCGATGGCTATATAGGTATGCTCGTGCTCATGATGCCGTGATGGTCGTTGCAACGTCATTCCTGCTTCGTAATCTGACTCTCGCCTGTGATTCTTGCGTACCATCTGCGCTCTAGCCAGGTGGCACGCGTAGGAAGATCCCGACATCTCGGCAGCAGAACACCTGGTGGTTTTTGCATCCGTTAAAAAAAAGCGATTGAAACGCTAGTTTCCCAAGAGCGTTGATTTGCGAGCGCCGGAGAACCGCGCGCCATCTCTTCGTTTCTCCTAAAGCTCGTACCGAAATTTCACGGCCCTTCTCGTCGTTACCAGGCCGCTTAATCAAACATTGGGGCGTGCTCTTTCCTGGTGCACATAGCATCCTAGTACGACAACGCTTCATCAATTTCCACTATGGCAGCGTCATCACGGCTCTGCACCACGCCACTCGTCCAAATGGCTATAAAAGGAGACGGACTTCAGGTTGCGCTACGGTGTCGCCGTCAGGTCACCCGTTTGTGTCCTCCAAGTGATACCACGTGCTGCCGTCAGTGAGCATTTAGTTTCTGCGTTTATTACATATCTCGCACCTACATGCCGTTCGTTCACATCCATTCTATCGATTGTAGAAAGCATGCATTCATCGTTACCATCGTCGTCGTCTTGCCGTCATCGCACACACGCACTCGCGCTAATTCTAGTTCGCTGTATTCGCGTCGCACACACGAATACAGGATTTACGCAAACACTATTAGTCAACCTGGTAACGCTTAGCGGAACCCCCAGCAATGCTGCGTATAGCCAGCTGCCTGCAAAATGTTTCGCATAACGTCGATTCCCACGGTCCGGAGAACCTGTACAATTTTTTTTCCATCACCTTTTCCTACTCCTTCGTCTTGCTCGTTCGCTCGATGCGTGTACCTCTTTGAAACACGCCCGCTATAACCGTCAAGATGAGTGAGAGAACAAATCGAACGAACTATGAGGCTTCTATAGCTGTTCGTCTCGAACAAATCGTATGAAGTGCACATCTAGAGAAAAGTAAAAGAAAAAGAAGAACCATCTTTGTTTTCTCTCAAGGCAGGTACGCACCCATATTAGTGCGACGCCCGGCTTAATGCGGGCCGCGTGCTCTTCGGTACATACTGCGGGACGTGAAAACGAAGGAAAAAAAATGTGCGGGTTTCTATTTGTCCTGATGAGCCACTTAGCCAGAGCTTTCCTTGTACCTTCGCATCGACCGGGCGTTATTTACTGACAGCAGTCAAACAAAAGGATGATACCGATTTTGTTTTCGTTCAATATTTTCCTTGTTTTTTTTTTTGTGTGCCACTCGCGAACTCTCGCGTGAGAAAGAACACGTAACATAATTTTCGGTTTGGTTCTTCTTCACCGCAAAGCAGTTTCACTCCGCATCATTTACCTGTTTGCTTGCGTTTCTGAATGCAGGAAGGACGATTTTGTACGAGAAAAGCGCTTCGCCTCGTGAAGCTTTCGCATTTCTTTCATTAAACTTGCTCACCTTCCCCAAACCCTCCATATTTTTTTTTCTATTTATTTTTTTTTCGCGTGCCCAAGGAACTCTACACAGAGCTGCTGAATAATGCGCAACATTTAGTTGGCACTTACCTCGGAAGAAAAAGGGAAAGAAAAAAATGTATTCGCGGTAAGTATGCGCTTCGTGGAAGGAGCAACAAATATAGGAAAGAGATGAATCCTCCGTGCGCTTGGAGTGCTCGATCGTCATTTATTAGCACCTCATTCGCAATTTTCTTCGCGTTCTCGTTCAGTGCACGAGCTTTGCGTGCAAGAGCAACAACGTTTTCCTTGTGGGGCCACGAGGAGACGAGATCCGAGCGGCGTTCAGAAACCACGTCGTCGGTTATCGGCTCGAGCGAAAACGAAGAAAGAAAAAAAAGTATAACGCTTGGACTAAATATGGCTTCGCCGTGAGTTTAACAGGAGCACGTTATGCTTCATCGAAAATCTTTAGAAACACTGGCAGCTCAATTTTCCCGTCTCTGTCTTGCTCTGCCTAACGGCTGTAGGTGTACTTAAGTACGGCTTCTTTAACCACTACACAAGCAAGTGCCGGTTCTTCCAGCTGGCTATACCGCGCGCTTTCTTTTCCGAGTTTGAGAGCAGCGTAATTTCGCATCTAAGCCTCTCCTCGCCCTCTCTTTGCGTGAGAAGTTTTCCCCGCCTAACCTTGTGCTCGTGCTAGATAAGTACGGCGCGTCACGGAAACAACCGTTTTCATTGCCGGCACAGTTCTTTGCCATTACTATTACTCGAGCAAACGTGCGGGTGCAACGTTCTTGCATCTGCATATGTGGAGAGCACGTCTTATAGTGAAGCATACGCGCCTGTCTCTGTAATACGGTAATTACCGAGGGATCGTGAAGTGGGCGCGGACAATTAGGTTAATGCAGCTAAGTCGCATGTTTGGCAATAATAGCGCTAAAAAACAAGGGACGAGAAAGAAACACGATGCGAGCGTAGTATGGGAAAACTTAAACACGGACAGAGAAAGAAGTCATAAGGGAAAGGCAGGGAGGTTAACCAGGCTGAGCCTGGTAGGCCACCCCGCACTAGGGAAGGGGGGAAAGGGGATTGAAAGTTCACACTTTGCACAGTTACACAGACAGGCGTTCATCGCTGAGTTAGTCACAGGCGGTCATACAGGCTGGTGCACTTCAAAAAGCGCAGCAGCGCTTTTGTAGCCTTGCACAGAGCAGACGCACGAGGCCACAGGCCAAGATCTTCTCCTCTGTAAAACGCCTGTCAGCTAAGGGCCCCAAAGCTGTCCGAAGGGCACTTCACTTATCGTAGAATGTGTGGCAGTCACATAAGAGATGTTTGGCGGTTCTCTCAACACCACATGTGCTGCAATTGGCACTGTCCGCCATTCCAATTAGGAATGAATAGGCGTTCGTAAAAGAAACTCCTATTAACAGGTGGCACAGTAACGTTCCTTCCCGGCGGTTAAAAGAGCCCCAAGGAACTAGTGATGTGACATAGAAGTACTGAATTTTGGGCAAGTTGGTATTACCATACTGACGAAACACAGCGCGAAAGAAACAAGGGCCGAGGAACACGACACTCCGCTCGTATCATGTTTCTTTCTCGTCCCTTGGCTTTTCGCGCTATTTTTCGTCAGTATAGAATATCAACTCGCCCAGCAGTCAGTACTTATTAGGCAATATATTTCCGTGGTATATGAATAACAACTTTCGAATAATAGAATTTGCTATGTATCTGTGCGCACGTTAGGCTAGAATGCAGCGTTTGCTTTCTTTACGTTTGACTGACAGTGTTTCTGTGTCTGTTCAACCTCAGTTCGTTCTTGCCCGCTTGTTCGCCGGGTATGTGACTTGTGCTTGAAGCTTAAGAAATGTGCGCAGAAATGACTGCTTCTGGCAGGACACGTTAAAACCTTTATGCTGAAAGAGAGTGAGCTTTACTTCAATTTCTATTTTCAGAGTATTCTCGCTGTATGTCAAGTTTCACAAAGACCGATATATCGATTGCACTGAACATAAAGATGTACCCTTCCAGGATTCGTTAAAGAGCACCGCACCCCCCGACTCTCTATCTCTCTAATCGCAGGGGAAAAATACTCTGTGACAATGAGCGTGCATATGTGCCTGTATATCATCATCATCAGCCTATATTTTATGTCCACTGCAGGACGAAGGCCTCTCCCTGCGATCTCCAATTACCCCTGTCTTGCGCTAGCGTATTCCAACTTGCGCCTGCAAATTTCCTAACTTCATCAGTCCCATCTGGTTTTCTGCCGACCTCGACTGCGTTTGCCTTCTCTTGGTATGCATTCTGTAACCCTAATGGTCCACCGGTTATCCATCCTACGCATTACATGGCCGGCCCAGCTCCATTTCTTACAGCTTAATGTCAACTAGAATATCGGCTATCCCCGTTTGTTCTCTGATCCACACCGCTCTGTTCCTGTCTCGTAACGATAGTCCTAAGATTTTTCGTTCCATCGCTCTTTGTGCGGTCCTTAACTTGTTCTCGAGCTTCTTTGTTAACCTCCAAGTTTCTGTCCCATATGTTAGCACCGGTAGAATGCAATGAATGTACACTTTTCTTTTCAACGACAGTGGTAAGCTCCCCGTCAGGATTTGGAAATGCCTGCCGTGTGCACTCCAACCCAATTTTATTCTTCTGTAAATTTATTTCTCGTGATCAGGGTCCCCTGTGAGTAATTGACCTAGATAAACGTACTCCTTTACAGACTCTGGAGGCTGACTGGCGGTCCTGAATTGAGGCTATTGAGCATTATCTTTGTCTTCTGCATATTCATCGTCAACCCAATTCTTACACTTTCTCGATGAAGGTCCTCAATCATTTGCTGTAATTCGTCTCCATTGTTGCTGAATATTAGAATGTCACCTGCAAACCGAAGGTTGCTGAGGTTTTCTCCGTTGATCCTTACTCCTAATCATTCCCAGTCTAAGAGCATGAATACTTCTTCTAAGTATGCAGTGAATAGCATTGGAGAGATTGTGTCTCCTTGCCTGACCGATTTCTTGATAGGTAACTTTCTACTTTTCTTGTGGAGAACCAACGTAGGTGTGGAACCCTTGTAGATGTTTGATAAGATATTAACGTATGCCTCCTGTACTCCTTGATTACGCACTGCCTCTATGACTCCTGGCATCTCTACTGAATCAAATGCCTTTTCATAATCTTTGAAAGCCATATAAAGAGGTTGATTATACTGTATATCACCGGACGTCAATGCATGTAATAGCATTTCATGACTTTTCAATTCATCCAGAAAGCATATAATGTTGATCCCAGCAGTTGTGGTATTTTTAACATTAACGAAGAACCAATATTTGAACATAGAAAGAGAGAGAGCAAAGGATACATGCGAGGCATGGAGCTTGACAAAGATCTTACGCATCTACGCGCTCCGAAGTTGTTTCACCGTAATGCAGTTGTGTAGTGTGGTAGAACATAACATTGTATAACGGTGATGGAAAGTGAGTCTTTGCACAAGTACAAAGTAAACATTTTGTCATTACTCGGTATCCTTTGGCGGTGCCCTCACAATGCCAAAGGGACAATGGGTACGCCGAAACCGCGATCTCATTATGAGAAACGCTGTAGTCCAGTACTCCAGGTCATTTTTTTACACCTCAAGTTCTCTAACGTGCACCCTATGTACGGTACAGGAGCGATCTTTGCGTTCCACCCCCATCCGCGCTTGAAGGAGGTTGAAGCGAGGTTGAAGCCATGTGCGGTTTCTGCTAGAAATGCTCCGCTTTCCTCCAGTTCTTAAGGCACGTGTCACACTGCTAAGCGTTATTCATCAAACAAGAATTAGTTGCGTTCTGAAAAAGAAAAAAAAAAGACCAAAGATGTGCCATTGCATTTCTACAAAAAAGACTTAAGCTCACGATATTTACGCGTGCTTGGTGCCCTGAATAACTGTTACAATTTTGCGCACGGCGTAGAAAGTATCCAGTCAGCCCATTCGAGGGGAACAACGATCAAGAAGCGCTGCTTTCAAATGCTACCCGACTCCATGGCGATTGACTTCCCATAGGATTGCCTCGTGGAGTGCAGGGCGCTCTGTTTCGCTCAATGAACGGCGATCCGTGGTCATTCAAATGCACTTAAATGGTGCTTAGTACCCGCTGCAGACAAGCACAAAAAAGATAAAACGAAGTAATCAGCAAAGACGGCCGGAACGCAGCAAATGAAAACGAAGTGCGGTGTACATACATACGATGGCGCAGCCCTCGGTTCGAGGGCTGGTGTTCCTGCTGTGCCGACAGGAATAAAATGCTTCCGAAAGAAATAAAGAAAGGAGGAACAGCGCATGCAATGTGCTCAAGCTCTTGATGTGGCATCAAAGAACAGGAAGGAACAAGAACAAATAGATAAAATAATCAAAGACTAGCAGTGGTAGTACAAGAAAGCAAGGCAAGAAAAATCTGCGGGTGAAGTAAAGGATAGAATGTTCGACGCGTTTGCGAATAGCTGGCCTGAAATGATCCGGAATGGAGCGCGAGACACTCTGTGTGTGTGTGTGTTGCTCTTCCCTCCAGGCCGCTTTCCGTCCTCGGGCGTGGTTCAATTCGGTGACTTTGTTCAACAACCTATTACAGCGTGCCCCCTTCCTTCTCCTTCCTCGTTCCTCGCCTTCTCCCCCCTTCCTGTCATCTCAGAGCCGTGCCTCGCGTCTGCTGCATTCCTCGTACGCTATCCCCACACCGTATGCGCGCGAAGCAGCCAGTGCGATAGAAAATATCCTGCCCGCCGCGAAACAAAACAAGTGGCCGCCTTTAAAGTTCAAGAGTGCAGTGGCAGAAATTGAAACAGGAAAGACATAAAAAATGTATAGCGCAGCAGGTACACGAAGCCGATTTAGAGGACGGCTGCAATGCGAAGAGGACGAGGGCGACGAGCACTCACGAAACGTCACCGGGATTTGCTCCCGTGTTGTTCGATATGCAGGAACGTAGTGCGCCAGCTACTTTGTGCTCGCGTTGTTCTTTTCTCTCTGTCTCTTATACGTGTGGGGCCGTAATGTTTTATTGTCCCTCCCTCCCTCTTTCTTTCTCTCTCTCTCTCCCTTTCTTTCTTTCTTTCTTTCTTTCTTTCAGGGCGGTGCGCACATCTGCTTCGCATTGATGGGTAGACGGGCGAAAGGTTTGTTGCGCAACATTGCAAACAGCGACGGAGCGATAAAGTGGCCGGGAAATCTCTACGAAGTCACCATGCTACTCGGTGTATCGCACCTGAATTTCTGGTAATCCACTCCCAAAGCGCGTCGCGCGTGCCATGTATGTGTATCGGCGTAGGTGTCTCCGTGTCTGAGACTTTCTAGAGCTTCGTGTGCTGGCAGCGTTTTCGGATTTTAAGAGAAGTTTATTTCAACAGACATTCTTGAAAATGCATGTGCACTTGGCTTCATGTAGAGGAAAACATTCAAATACTAGCGACAATGGCACGTACAATCGAAAGGGCACATTATGAAAAAAAAAGAAGGAACACACTTTATACGGTTTCGCAACAGCCGTACACTTGGCGCATTGAGAAAATGTCCCCTCCCTTAGCAACTATCAAGGCCGTTCTATAAACGCGTAGTATTCCTCGTCCTTTTCTCGGTGCAGTGGCTGGCCGGTGACGACTCTGCGGTGGTGCTCATTGGTTTCACTACCACCTGTGGTGGCCACATAATGTCTTCATAAGGTGGAATCCTAAGACACTCGTTTCCTCAGACTAAGATTTCAATGTGCAATGTTAAACCCTGTAGTAAAGAAGACGCGAACCACTGTGCTGGCACCAGCCGCGGTGCCAAAGTTCATGTTCGCTTGGACTCGGATCGCCTTGTGCTCACCGTTGACTAAATTGCCTTAGTGTGAGTAAACCGCTGTAACAACCCCAATAAAAGCTCAATCGAAACCCTACACTAAGGCATCTCTCATAACCCTTATTTCGCGGTGGAATGTAATTTCTTGTTTTTCGGATGCCTTCAGGAGGTGCATTAAGAAACTTACTGGAGGTCCAGGTATGTCACCTTTAAAGATAAGCATGGCTGCCAGAGATGATGAACCACTGCTGTCTAGCACGTAGCAGCTGACCTTCGATTCTATAGCCAGTACTGTCTAATCGTGGCAACCTCTTCATTTTTCTTCAGAGTGAGTGAGTGAGTGAGTGAGTGAGTGAGTGAGTGAGTGAGTGAGTGAGTGAGTGAGTGAGTGAGTGAGTGAGGGAGTGAGGGAGTGAGTGAGTGAGTGAGTGAGTGAGTGAGTGAGTGAGTGAGTGAGTGAGTGAGTGAGTGAGTGAGTGAGTGAGTGAGTGAGTGAGTGAGTGAGTGAGTGAGTGAGTGAGTGAGTGAGTGAGTGAGTGAGTGAGTGAGTGAGTGAGTGAGTGAGTGAGTGAGTGAGTGAGTGAGTGAGTGAGTGAGTGAGTGAGTGAGTGAGTGAGTGAGTGAGTGAGTGAACACGCGTGGAAGGTTGGCCTCAATGAATGCAGACAGCCACCAGCGGGCAAATCTTGCAAATCTTGCTATTCAGTTGATCCCTATTCCTGCCTCTCCGGCGTGTATGTGGTATCTGTTAAGAATTCATTGCATCACCTCAAGTTCTTGAAACAAAATATACCAAGGAATGAGGGGGATGGGGCACTTTCATCACCTCGTCACTGAGCACGCTACTCATGGCGCGCTGATCACAACCGTAGCCGAGAAAGGAGTTTATATTACCGTGTCTTCTCCCGGTGCCGTCGTCGTAATAAGCTGAGCCCCGGCGTCCCGTTCAAGAATCTTCGAGAGGCTTTCGGCTCTCGCCCTCCTCCTGTTTTTTTTTTCCTTTTTTTACTGAAGCTTTCCGCGTCTTCTTCAGAGAAGGAGTTGCAGAAAATTTATGGCATCCTTGTTCTCCATTTCTCGTTTTCATGAATCGCTTTGCAAATGGCCTGAAAACTGGAGGAAGTAAAAAAAAAAACTACATTCCGAACCTGGCTGTAAAAAGGAAGCTGAGTTCCGGTGCGCGGGTTTGTCAAGGGAGCGATCAATCACAGCACGTCGAAAGCACGAACTTTTTTTTTTCTCGCGGACCCTGAGACACGGGTCGGTAGATCTCGCGGGTATCGAACGAGCCTCGGCGTTACCACCGCGGCTTCAATGCAGAGCCGCGGGCGCGAGCTCCGAATGAACCGTGAACCGCTCGCTTTCTCGTCGCATTCAATTGTGCATGCATGGAGAACACGGTCCAACACACGCCACGGCGATACGCAACGCGTGACTACAAAAGGACAAAAGGAGAGTCGAGAAACGCGCGTCTTCGTGAAGCGCGTTCCTCTGTTTGCGTACTTCGATTGAGCAAGGTCACCGCTGAACAAGAAAAAAGAGTGTTACGGAACTAGGACTTCAGCGAACTCTCAGAAAAGAAAGGACTGGGAGGGGAGTGTCCCTTTATCTTTACCGGAAGAACGTACTATTGTTTCCCTGAAACCTTCGCCCCTTGTTTTCCGGCTGCTGCTTCGCACAGTTCACCTCGCTCCGTTTCACATTTACCGCACTTTCTCTTCAGGGCCACATTGTCCGAAAGCTTTTCACCGTAACCCGCTGCGACTTCCGTCCCGGTAACCTTCTCTGTTTACTAGGGTTCATTTCCTCAAAACGTGCTGCGCGTTTTCGTGCACGGAGCTTGTCAAGTATGTGACTGCTTAAGAAAAGCGCGATATCTGCTTATGAGCAGCCACTATATCTGAATGCTACGATACTGCCAAACCAGTCAAACAGCGCAGGAACACGCTTACAAGCGGTCGTAGTGTCACCAAGACAACGCGTGCTGGTCTTCACCATGAACGAATACCGTCAGACACTGTGATGACCTCAACGCGTAAGGCGTCACGTCACGTGAAAAGGCCTCACAAGTGAAAATCACGTGCTTGCGCAGGTTTATCACAAAAGAAGCTTTGAAATTCGAGAGAAGGAAGCCATAGGCACGTGTTGTGTGATCCACATTGCAGCCTTTACAGAGTGGTTTTATCGTTTTTGGTAGTAAATATATCTGTGTGTGTTAAACACCGTGGTAATGCCGTCGACTCCGTTCTTCACTTTGCAGTGATAGGCCGCCTTAAAAAATAAATCGTAGTGAAAAAGATGTAAAATGCATGTTAGAGTGCACTAACTAACGCGCAGTTTAGAGAAATTCAATTAAGCCTGTTGTGCAATTACGTTTTATACAATTTACACAGCAGCTATATCTTCATTATCCCCGGCGATACTTCTGTCGTAAAATTTCGCTTGCTATTACAGTCATACCAGCATCAAACCAAGGAAATAAAATTAAAGCGGGAGGAGCCGCAGATAGAGTTAGTTTTTACGGTACCATGAAAACTTGGCAATCGCGTTAAATGGAAATTATTTCGCTTATTTGGTCGCTGATCGCCCCAAGCATTGGAGAAGTGTAAGACTCGGCACCGACTTTGTCTAGACATGTGGCTGTGGAGAGACGGGAGAAAACATAGCTTTTTTGTCCCTGTCCATGACTTCGCATTTACTCCTTGCCTCCATCGCCTTACTGTGATTTAGTTACTGCTGCTACCATGGCGGTCGGATATTACTGAAAGCGCACTGATATCACAACAATCTTCGCGGGAGCCAAGTACAAATGTTCTATTTCCAATCCCCGAGAACGTCGAAGGAGCCTTTGTCTGAGAAACCTGCGGACAAATTTTTGTAATGCTTAAGGCCGAGTTCTTCCAAAAACGTACAGTGCGAAGAGAACGAAACGATCCCTTAGCTTCCCTCCCCCCCCCTCTCTTTTGTTCAGTTCTGCTTTTCACCCGAGCTATGTGGTGAACACGACACGGTAAAAAACAAACCTACGAAATTTTATCGCAGACTCAAACATTTGCTACAAAAAGAGGAAAGTTGATCCACAAGAACATAAGCTTTAATAATTCTCCCAAAAAATGAACGAACGGGACAAGCCTACCACACGGCAGGGATGCGTCCAGCCCGGTGTATCCCTTTATCCGAACCTTCAAGATGCTCTTTCGGAATGTTATTACCGCCGCCATTTCGTCATTCGCATTGTTCACGAAGCTGCGTGTGCTCGGATTCCGCAAAAATCCCCTCCTTGTCCAATGTTCAGGCCTGTGCGATGCGCGTTGTCTTCTTACGGGGGCAGAAACATGACCGCCACAAGCAAAGAAATTGAAAAGGCCCTCCTGAAAAGGTTGGGACAGTAAAAAGTATGAAACCAAAGGCCCTCCGCTAGATCGCTGGCGTAACAATGTAATCTTTCGAACTCTTCACGGCGCTGAGTCAACCACTCTTCTTGATTTTGAACTTTTTTTTTCTCCTGTCAGACGTAGACTCGCCATTATATTGCAGCGATATAAACAGATGAAAACGTTAGGTGGAACTTCTCCGAGAGGAACACAAAGCTGTTTGTTGGTATGCGTCGGAGAACTATGCTGAAAGCTTTCGGAACGTGAAGCTTCTCCAAACCATAAGAAACTGAAAAATCGGATGTATGTGTACCACTCATCCATAATCACGTAGCAATAGCGTGGGTATAGGAAAATGCGGAGGGTAGGGAACAGGGGGAGCTTTTATGAAAATCAGGATGCATCGAGCAGCGCGTGCGTATGGTTCCAGCTGCAAGGCAATCTCAGCAACAGTCAGTTCACCAGCAACGAAAAAGGTTCGAGGAAAGAAATAAACAAAAATATTTAAAGTGAGAGAGACTTCAGTTCAGGCAGCGAATGGAATGTAATGGTGAAGGTCAAGAAATAAAACACGTTGTCTGTCATAAATGCGTTTACATTAGCACTTCCCAAATGGTTCATACCAATTACAATCTGCAAATACTGCTAGTTCACTGTCACTATACTTCCGAAAAGTGTCAAAAGTCTATAATTGCAACAGCCGCACAGTGTTAACTTTGTAGCTGCACCAAATTTTTTAAAAGTTGGCTGTGGCAGATAGCGCAATTATACCCCTTGATCTAAATTACTCGATGAGGTGGCCATTACCTCTGCGAAAAATCATGTTGGTCAATTCAACGATTAACACAATTACGGTAATTAACTTCCTAATTAAATATTCTACGGCAGATATTTTATATACGAATTGTAGCTAGTTAGTTAGCAAGACATATCCACTTGGAACGAATTCTCAGGACTGCACCAATTTCGAGATATTAATTTTCAATGTTTCCTACGCAATGCGTTGGTGTTCCAGTTCTTTTGTGCTTCAATGCATAAAAGATCGGTTTCCTACAAAAAAGAAAAGTAACTGGAACGCCAATGCATTCCGTCTTTCCAAGTGGAAACGTCGTGAGAACTCATTGGCTATATAATTGGTAGATTCAAATATGTGCCGTTACGTAATTAATTCAAAGGTTGATAAAGCGTAATTATGTTAATTATTTAATTAAGCATTTTGATTTCTCCTAGAATTAATGGCCGCCTCATCGAGTAATTTAGATCGAGATGAGAGTGTAGATTTTCGAGGCAAGAAACTTGTAGCAGCCGCGGGTACTGCTGACGTGTGGCGAACGACGGCAAACAGACTTTCATCAGGCCTGCAGATTCATGGAGTGCCATAGACATAGTGTTACATTCTATAGACCTTTTCGCATCATCGACAACGGCCCCGGACAGGATGGGCAGTGACCATTTCCCGATCTTCACCAGCATCGGATTTCCCGATTCACCAGATTTCAAATTGGTGGTCAACAATTCTGTACTGTGACATGCTGGGACACATACAGAGAAGCGTTGGGTGAATCTTCTGGTGAGCTGCTCGCAGATATGTTGCGGAGCAAGAGAGTGGCTACTTCAGTGTTGAAACTGCCCAATCATTTACCTACTCCTGACTTGAAACTACGAGTTAAGAAACTCTGCGCAGCGCGTAGGAGAGCGGAGAGGAAACTAATGCGAAAAAAAGGGAAATCCCTCTGCGAAAAATCAATATAACAGTACAAACGCTGTCATTCATCAGCACACAAAAAATATTGAGAAAAGTTCAATGGGTTGCTTTCTGCGAGAGCTTAGTGGTGGTTATTCCATGACAAGGATATGGGGAGTATTCAATAGCCTTTCCGGAAAGATTCGACCGCAAAGGCCATTTGAAGCACTTGCTTTAAAGCAAGGAAAAGATTTACAAACACTTGCAGAATATTCCGCAGATGTATACACTTCTGGCAGATCAGCAGGAGTGGCGAACCCTCTGTTGTCTCAAGCATTCCATACCATGGATGCGCCATTCACCTTTCGTGAGTTGGAGTTGGCGTTTAGCAAATTAAGAAGGCGCTGTGCTGTGGGTCCCGATTCGATCAGCAATCAGATGCTGACAAATCTGCCATACGAACGAAGACGAGCCCTTCTGGACATATTTAATCACGTCTGGAGCACAGGAGAGATCCCAGAAACGTGGAAGACAGCATGGGTGGTGCCATTGCTCAAGTCCGGAAACGATCCTGCGAGCCTCGCCTCATATCGCCCAGTATCGCTAACAACATGCGTATCAAAGTTGTATGGAAAGACTAATATGTACGAGGTTAACATGGTATCTTGAGCAAGGAAATAGACTTCCATCGTGTGTATGACCGGAGTTCGTCCACGGTTGAGTGCCCAGGACAGTGTCTTGGCCGTATCGAGCACCATCGCGTCGATGGCCTTTCCACACTCGCCATTTTTATGGACGTTGCCAAGGCATACGACTGTGTGCTTCATACAGGCATCATCAACGGACTCCGAACCATGGGCGTCTCGGGAAACTTCGATTCGTCTATGAATTTCTCAGAGATCGATGTGTCCAGGTTAAGCTCGGAAGTATAATGAGCGAAAAGCGACGCATTTCCCTCGGCGTCCCACAAGAAAGTGTCATATCTCCCTTGCTTTTTAACGTTACCATGGCCAGCCTTCCAGGCGCACTGTAAGTAGATTGGACGGCAGTAAATAATTCCATTACGCATATTATATCTGCATTTGGGTCTAAGGGTTAATTGTCGGAGTCATGAGGGAGGTAGTGGCCGAATACTGCACCAGGGAGGCCAATTCCTGAAGCTTAGTGGGCCTGCCTAGTTTGGTTGCACCTGAACTAGTATAGCCCCACTAGCTCTCGGCAATATATATTTTTGCTGGTGTCAGGCACCACCCTATGCCTGAAAGTGTAGTGGACTGGAGTAGGGATTCAAACTTACGACCTTCAGATTTGAGGTCGGGTGTTCTACCTCTGCTCCACGCCACCACTAAGGGTATACCAAGGGATCTAAGGCCAACACTAACGTTTGGCCCGGATAGCGCAGGGTGCAATCTCCATCATCGAACACCACTTATCGACGCTTCACCTATCTTAATCAGTGGAAAAACGTGCTTCATGATTTTCCCGGAGTGAGGTGGAAGTCAACACGCCTGACGCTGAATATCGGAGGTCATCCAATTCGTCGTGCAACTAGTGTTCGCTTCCTGGGCGTCACCATCGACAGCAAGCTACTGTGGCGACGCGTGGTTGAAAGTGTTGTTGCTGCATCAGTGCAAAGAGTCAACGCACTTCGTCACATGGCAGGTGTACGTTGGAGAAACAATCCTATGAACATGCTTAAACTGAACGCTGCATTGATAACAAGCCACATTTTCTACCGGCTACCGCTGAAATCACCATCACCGAGTCAATTCGCGCTTGGAGGTAGTACATAGAGAGGGACTTCACTTGGCGATGGGAGTTCCTCGGGAGGATTCAAACAAGACGGTTACTGATGAAGCGCAGTCTCTTCCACTACGCCTCTTGGCATCTCGGGCCTTGTTTACGCAGCAATGGGCGAGTCCCCCGCAGGCACGGCACCTCTCCGGCGGCTCAGAGCAAGAACTCGCTCCCATTGCCATGCGGCGCTGAACACCTTCCGATTTTTTAGGATTGGAATGGCCTAAACGGAGTCGTCTCGACCCACCATGGTCTTTTCTAGGACGTTACCTGCAGCCTCATGTAACCCAGCTACCGATGAAATGCACCATTCCAACTGCCGAAGCAAAGTTTCTTGTACTGGACCACATGAGCACAGTGTGTCATAGCAACTACAAGTGTACACAGCCGGGTTCGTGTGTGCACAAACAGATAGCTGCGCAGCGGCATTCTGAAGACCCTCCCTTGATGTGTCATGGTGTGTCCGCCTCGATCGCGTAGGTTCGTCTACAACAGCAGAAATCGTCGCTAATACCGCGGCTTTGCGAAAACTACGGACTTATTCTGCGCGAGACGCCATGATGCTGACGGACTCAAAGTAAGCGCTACAATGATTACATCTTGGCCTATACCTCGAGAGAAGTTTTCAAGGAAATCTCTGGGACTGATAAAGATTTAGTGAGCAAGGGATTTAACGTAACATTTTAATAAATCACACCCCTCTTAGGAATTGAAGGAAACAAAAAAGCTGACGCTCTTGCACGCCTACCGCTGACATGTGTCCAAAAGTGAAAGTGCCACGCATTTTTCGGAACTCTAAGAATGCAATCCGCAACCACTTTAGGGCGATCTCACCAAGCCTGTGTGATCCATGTGCTTACTCGCGAGGAAGCGACGCTGTTTTACCGCCTCAGAACCGACTCCACGTACACCCCGCTTGGTTATTAAGGACTGGACGTTGCGCTTCTCCGCTCAGTGGTTTCTGTGGTGATATCGATAACATTGAACATTTCATTTGGCTATGCCCGCAGTTCTACACAGAAAGAAAAGCAGTGGTCGTCAGCCTGAAAAAGAGTGGTCTTACGCACAGGACCTTTGAAGACGTTGTTTTCCCCAGAGGGCCCACGGTAATCAGGAAGAGAGTGAAACCACTGCTGTTTGCCTTCCTGCAAGACACGGGGCTCATCGACACCTGGTGACACACCCCTGATCTCAACTGATAGGAGGCTCAGTCGGAACAATTGCCCGCTATGTATGCCAGGCTAACACCGCCTGCTGCAACACCACCACCAGCACCACCACCGCTATCTGCCGCAGGCAATTTTTAAAACTTGGTGCAGCTAAAAAAAAAAAAAACACCCCTATACCATACCTGCATACCTGCGCATTTTAAAATTCGTAAACTCCTTGGACACAACACCATGGAGGGAGTGGTTATAGTTGCACGAAGCTTTTGTTTGTTTGTTTGTTTGTTTGTTTGTTTGTTTGCTTGTTTGTTTGTTTGTTTGTTTTTAAGTTCGCATAAGTACGCACTTAATTAACAATCTTTTACTTTTACATGCAGCACAAAAGCAGCAGCCAACTTAAAACAGTAGAGACTAACAAACAAAACATGTTGCTTTTTTTAGATCACGGTGATTTTACCAATAAATTTGCTGTTTCCAACTTCACCTGCTTCAAAAACTTGCTCAAAGCAAGCAGCCCTCTGGCATCCTTTCAGCTTTAAAAAACTTCCAATGGATAGTTCGGAAACCGACGAGCTAATCCTACGCGCAAACATAATTTGTTTTTCGTAAAACTTGACATAACATTCATCAAGTTGTAAAACGAGCCCAAATTCGTAAACTTTATGAATAGTTCGGGAGAGAGAGAGAGAGAATTTATTTGAAGGAAGGCAGAGAGGTCGGCCCTCATTCCTCACCCGTCATTCGCTCCTTTGACTGTCTATGTTCTCGGACTCAAAGGTAGTCCTTCACGACACACTGTCAGCAGCACGCGTACATATTGGAAATTACTATCGGCCAGTTGAGAAAGGACGTGGCGTCGTCTCTCAATGGCTGTAAAATAACTATGTACAAGTGTCATTGGAATGACTGAGCAGGTGAAGCCATCTGATGTGCAAATGTCAGGTATCAACTGCGTTCCTATGCCATTTTGTAGAGCGGATACAGTGAGTGAGTTTGGTGCACTTGCATGGTAGCTTGTATTGGCCCACCTATGGAACGGCAGATTTCGTAAACAGCACCAAGTGAATCTCTTCATCCGCGGCATGCGCGTTTAACTGAGGTCCGTGGCAAGCGCCCACTCAGAAATATCCGTGCACTGTTTTTTTTTTTCTTTTTCTTGCGCTGAGATAATCATCGGCAGCGAAGCGTTATCGTGAGAAAAGCACGAAAGAGAGCGGTGAGAATGATCACTAGTGCAACTGCTAAAAGAGAAAAGATAAAAAAGAAAGAAACGAAGCAGAATACAACGCATGCGTAGCTTCGCTGTTCCCGCCCAACATGTCTATCCCTTGTCTTCGCCACACAGTTCTCTTCTTTCCGAAACTATGCGAAAGGCATAGCGAAGCACAAGAAGGCGTGAACGGAACCTTGCACGCTGCTGTGACCACAGCTGAAGACAAACGGGCACGCCTACCTACAGGCGAGCAAGAAACCACTGCTGGAAGTCGTCTGCGTACGACAAGTAGGTTTTGCAGATGTCTGCGGAGCGGGCCGTCAACACGCGGCCGACAGGCCGGGAAACAAGTAGCCGCACTGTGTGGACAGCTAACCCGAGCGCGAGTAACAACCGTGAATGGTTCCGTCGACCGCAGAGTCGGGCTGAACTGGCACTCAGGCAGGCAAGCAGACAGGGGAACGTGCGGAGTGCGCAACTGAACGGACAAACGCCTGCTTGGCAATTCGTATTGGAGGCGGCTCCTTTGCGGAAACAGTCGATGTCTGACATGGAGTCCTCTTTCACGTTGATGTCTTCGGGCCATCTTTAGCTGTCTTTTTTTTTCAATCACCCGCTGCTTGCTGATTTGAATAACAAAAACAGAGAATAATGGTTGTGCTGTCGGTTGCTTGCATGCATCCACGATCGGTGTGCGAGCAGCGAGGCTCTATGGACAAAAGACGGAACCGATGATGTCACAGACAGGAAAAAGAAAAAGAACGTGTCCGGCTTGTGCGATCTTGCAGAATCACAAGCAAATTTCTAGATGTCTCTTTTCAATCACATGCTGCTTACTGATTTGGATAACAATGCGTCGTTCAGTGGCGATACAACGCAGCTGCATCACACTGCATCAGTCGGTCAATTAGTATTATTCGCCGAATCACAGCCGCACAGATTGTTTGGCGCAGGCACGACCGAGTCCGAACTCACAAAGCTTTTCGTTCGTACGTGGCCTGCCATTTGCTGGGTGGTTTCACTAATAATATGCCCGATACCTCGATTGGTCTCCATCAGTTCTTACGAACAGTTATAGCGTAATAATTGTTTGTAAATACAGAATCCAGCCTGTCGGTATGGTGGACGTATTATTAGGGAACCTGGCCGTCCAACGGCAAAGAGCATTTACGAACGACAGGCTCTGTTAATTTGTCCGTGGGTTTATATTTAAGAAAGCAGTTCTTACACTACAATTCTTCGTAAGTGCAGATGCTAGCCAGTCGTAATGTGAGACCTATTATTAGCGAAGACGGCTAGCCAGTGGCAAACTGCACTTACAACCCAAAAGCTTTGTGAATTCCATCCCAGTTTCATAGCCTACAAATCAGGGCCGTTATTCACAAAAAAAGCTCTTACGCTTAAGTTATTCGTGAAGGCAAATTCGAGCCAAGCCCGTTCCTGGACATATTAACTTGAAAACCTTAGGTGGCTAAGTTGGCCATGCCCTTGGCGTGACCTTGGCGAAACTATGCCGTGGCGAAAAATGGCCGACGCCGCAAAGAGTAAAAATACGTCTAAAAATGGTCGGATTGACGTCACATTTCTCAGGGAGGTTCCTGTAAACAAAGTAAATTAGTGGCTCTCAAAAGAAAACTGATAAATTTGGGTCTGGGTGGGAATCGAACTCGGCCGTCCGCGGTGCGAGACGAGCACGCTTCCCTGAAGCCACCGGCTGCATTTTCTTTTCTTTTTTTTTTTTTTTTTATTGCTGAAGCCACGGCTGCTCCACGGCTGTGCTTTACTAGAGGGGTGTCTAGTGCGCGTCTGATTGCACACCTCACGTGGTCACAGAGACGCGCTCATGCAGCGCACTTGCGCGTTCGTTGTCGTCTTCTTCCACAGCTGGCTCCGATGACGCTGATCATGCCAGCTTTCCCATACTGCCCCTCGGGCATGTTCCACTGCTCGCGCGTTGGTCGTCGTCTTCTTCCACAGTTGGCAGACTTTCGCCTTCACGTTTTACAAACGTGTAACACTTGCTTACTTTTAGGTGCGAAGCACCTTATGCGCTCAAGCTGTCGGCGTCTCCTGTCGTAATCGTCGTTGTAGTCGTAGTCACGGTAAGCAAGCGGCTCGTGCTCGCGCTCGGCACGCGCTCGTGTCACTGCTCCCCGCGTTCATCGTCGTCGTCGTCTTCCACGTCTGGCTGCGTAGCCGCTCATCATTCCAGCGTAGAATTTCACTTCTCTTCTGTCGCCGTAATGGGGAGGCCGCGTTTACGAGGTTATGAGCGATTGCTTAAGGCAGTATGACCCCATCAGCGGTGCATCACTGCATGCTTCGCACCTCCCCAGGTTTCACGTCAGTGGAGCTGCATTTCGCTCAATGGGTCATTTGACACTTACGCATAAAATTTAATTCACCGCTCAAACCAAGCCTACGACTTAACTGTTGCTAACTGTAATAACTAGTAAATGCCCACAACTCCATGGGGCCGTACTCGTGCCAGCCAGCGGCGATGTGCGCTGAGCAAATTTTTTAACGATAACGCAGGCTTGAGTAACGTAAGTCACGCATGCGATTGCGAGGCTATAAGGCACCGTAAATCGATCTGTCAAAGAGCTCAGTGACTGAGTGGATGCGTGCAATTGCTTACAAAATTTTGTCGGTTGGCTTTTCATACGTGCATGAATGATTAAGGAAACCTAAAATCTTTCCACTGCGTAAAGGTGCAATTGTTATCTTTGCTCGCATGATCTAGAAGGCCCGGAACCTTCGCTGATTATCTCTGGATTGGTTCAGAATAAGCGGCTATAGCCTGATACGATCATGTACTACATGACTTGACCTCGTACCTTCCACCAACACTGATACAGTATAGGCATACTTTTGTAGCTGCACGCTATTTAAAAGACAAGTATAAGTTAAACTGAAGGAGTCCGATTACCGGACAAGCTAAGCCTCTCGAGTGTCTATAGTTGCCGGGACGCTCGCCTACCGAAATTATGGGTTCGCGCCACTTCAAATATTTATATATGTGCTATTACTTGCAAAATTGTTGCTCTAGAACACTCCTTAGAGGGCACGCAGTTGCGAAATTTGAGCAGTAGCGCCGATAGTAGTGTCGAATGATTTGGGAGCGGCTTGCGTCGAGTGTGTCGATTGATAGCGGGATATTCATGGTATTGCGATATTGCGTTGATAACAATAAGCGGCACTGGTGCGTAACTTTGCCCAGTCTCTTGTATTTGAAGCGAAGAAGCGGCGTGCGCAGAGTGCGCTCCGTGCTGACATACGTGGCTTTATTTTGACATTTCGTTGTCTGCTGCTCTCGCGCGTTCCGCGCTATTTTTGTTCCCTGATTGCTGTCGAGCAAGCTCAGGCAAGCGAGAAACTCGGGGCATCCTCCATAGTGCACCCCAGAGCTCGGATGTTAAGAAAAAAATTTATTTCTCAAGAAGTGCTCGTGAGAGCAGATGCCACGTTGGAGATATAGGCGAAGGTGACAAGCCAGTAGGCAACAGCACTTACGAACGGAAAGCTTTGTGAGTAGCAGCCCTGAGCCCCGTTTTCCAAAACTACTCTTACCAAAGTGCCACCCGCTATTGACCATCGACGTGGCCATCATCTCGTTATCACGTTGATAGCTATCATGAGTGAAGGCGTCCCGAACGCCAGTAAATCAGGAAAACGCTCTTACGTGCTAGAAGTTTCCCGAATACGGGTCTTCGTGTTCGCGGTCGAGCTCAATGTAACAAGTCATGCGCATTCACCGTGAATATAAAATAACAACGCCGGTGATGGGTGTCGATGACTCGCACAATTTTGTGTTGCTCAGAGAAGTGCATGTGTTCTTTTACACCATCCCTTTCAACTCAGGAGGCAATCTAAGTTTCTCCTGAATTATCCTTATTTTTAAACGTAGTAAAACTTAGGCGTGTTGGTTTATACTTGAATAAAAACACAGCGCAACTGAGAGAAGGATAGTATCTGGACAGTATTCGAACAAGGACTGAGTGCAACGAGGGTATCTGGATATATTTCGAACATGTGTGACCATCCTTGTCTGTTAAATGGTGGTGTGGTATGAACATCATCTGCGCATATAAAAGGCACAAAGAACCAGTTGTTAGTCGGTGCTTGTGATGTAGCTTTGTGTTTCGTCGTGTCCTTGCCTCAGGCACGCTGCGTTTTATCAAATTATAAAGGTGCTTTTCGGCCGCCTTACTTCCATTTTCATTTTTTAAGAAAAGGAGACACTGAAACAATGTAACAATCTAGCTATATATATATATATATATATATATATTTCTGGTAGGAGCAAAATCGATAAGCAATTACCCCAAGATTGCTCCATAAAACAACAAAGTAACAGGCGAAGTGAATATCGTGTTCACGCAAGCGCTCGTCTATGTTGTCTCGCCAACAATTCAGGTCCTCAATTTTTTTCTCTGTGAACAAACCACTTACCAAAGATTGTATGCAACAAAATTGTTTTCATCATCTCGCAAGCTATATACAACAAGAAAAGTAGGCCTGGTCACAGAAACTGCACATCTACAACGCTGGAATAGTCTGTTGTGAAAGACACGTATGCGGTATACTATGCTGCTAACTTATTAAGGTATTTCGTCACAGTTTAACTCCACCCCTCAGTACTCGTGCTTGCGCATATCTTACGTTTTACTTGCATGAACACTATACACTCTCGCCTGCGCTCGCAGCAAGTTGATTTTTGCACACGTACCCTTCTGAATGAAAGAGACGAGACCAAGCTAAGTGTTGCAACGTCCCTGATTCGATGGCTTTTTCGTAGTTATTTTTCTTGTTGTCGCGTAATGCTGTCGTATGGTGTCTGGTAAATGGTTCAAACACATTTACGCGTAATGAGATCATTTTAGCTCAACGTTCGTTGTGTGCTCTTAAACGTAACTTAATTTCAGCGCTGTCAAATGCTTGTTCCGTAATCGCCTGAACAGATACTTCTAAAACAAGCGTACATATTTCTCGGGAGAGACATCGTATAATGAAAAGAAGCAAACCAGGTAATCCCCAGCGTGGGCTGCTTCATAATTTTCGCAACGGCAATAGCATCGGGAACGTAGACGAGCTGTAACACAATATGTCACGAAGATTGCAGCTGAGCTGCCGTGAGGTTTGATGCGGAGGCAAAACTAAACGTTGTGCCCGTTCGTTTACTTGCGTGGGTAGTAGATTTCGTTGGAATTAACCAATTGCATTTCGCGGGCGCTGCCTTCGAGCGAGTAGCGATCGCTTGCCAGTTGTGCTGGAAAAAGTGCTGGGAAAGTTCGGGTGCACGACTTTTGCATTCGCTTTCAACAGTCCCTGAAGCACGTCGTCCCGCGAGCTCGAACATAGCAATGAAGTGTAAGCTAAAGCTAATAGTATAAGTGCAAACCGGGCTAATTAAAGACCATCCATTGCAGCAGAGCAGAATGGATACTTTCACTGACACAAATTTTATTTATCTGCATTACTTTGTTCCTTTTATTGTTTTCTATCGTCTAAACCTCTATTTTTCAGCTTTCCGGCTTGACACTCTAGTGACTATATGGTTGCTGTATTATTTCTCTTGGTCTTCTCGTTCATAATGCCTCTCACGAGGCCTTTTAGTGTCATAGTATAAGTAATGATGATGGCCATTGTGATAATAATAGAAAATAACGAAAACAACTCAGAAGCGAAATGAAAGGAAAAGAATACGAGCGGTGCTTTCTATAAACCTGAAAGTCCATTGAAAAAATAAGTGACATATATAACAAGATCTACGCAGAAACCATACGAAGGAAAAAAAAAAAACTCGATCATCTTCTCATGCACTGAGCGCAACTAAGAACCGCGAGAGGACACAATAGACAAGGGTGACAGAAAATCGATACGGTTACATCAGTGCTGGGACACAAACCACCGCATGTCCCTCCTCGTCAGAGCACTTGCGGCCCAGTCTCGAACATTGGGACGCGCCTAGTAGGTTCCACTACTGTGCCTGTTGTGAAACTATAGATATAAGATTTACCGAGCCTACACGGCAACCGCCTATCCCATTAGTCCTTAAGGCCCCCGGCTCATACTTATAAAACTTTTTCTTTTATCTAGACTTGTTGAATCAGGGCTTATGATAGCTATCATCATGACAACGAAGCGATCGCCGAGACTATGGCCAGCAGCATGGCAATTATGCAAGGAAAACTTTGTTAATGCTGGCCCAGCTACTCTGAAACACGCTTAACTCAAGTAGCGCAAGGCATGGTTCCTCTTTTGTGGAGCGCTAAAGGCACTCTGTGTCCTGGACTTCCGCTTCGGGCTCCTAACCACCTCTAAAAGAAAAGAAAAAAAAGAAAAGAAAGGCATCGAGTAAGTCCGGCAGCGGACGGTCAAATTTGTTAACTGCTAAATCACTACCTCCAATCATACCCCTCGAGGAGTGACTTGTCCATCACTGTGAACTCCTCCGAGTATTAAACCTTTCAAAATCACCTAGTGGTTTCGCTTGCAGTGCCGTCATAAATGCATATCGACTCACTAGGATCCCAGTTACGCGAAAATCTGAAAAACCGGACATGTTTCGCGCTTCTTTACAAATTAAAACAGTTCCTGTCTGCATTCGTTATCTGCCGCTTTGATTTCACATCAATGTGTGATGATGCGCGTTGGCGGTGTCTTTTTTGCTCAGCCTTGTTTTTAGCGGGTTTTTTTTTTTCAGGTGTGATAAATACCGCACGCTCTGCAATTAGCCACTCCCATGCGGTTTTGGCCACAGGAGTCCCGTGAATACCTTTTATCATGCAAGATGTAGAACTTGAAGCAAAGACTTCAGATGCAACTATTCCTCACACGACCAAGTCTCCTGCGAACAAATCAACATTTGCGTTGAAAACTAAGCAGGTAACAATTCACCAACATTTTATTGTGTTAAAAAAGAACACATAACCTGATTTCTTTCACTCTAACTAGATTGATTTGTTTCTTTCTTGAACTTTGGACTGACACTTCATGACTTAATTCGGTCACTGTAGCTGAAAGGTTAGATTACATGCCGCATCACACAAGTTACTTGTGCGTTTGTGATGCGCAATCATTAATTTGTTTTCGTCGTAGTTGGCAGCATTCCTCCAGAAAAGAGATTACCCTGTTCATATAATACCAGGAAAGTAACAGAAAAATTTCAAAATCGAAATACGTCGTCTATCTTTATTCATAGTTTCATTTATGGCAATACACACCACATTAAAGAATCCTTCTGCTTATATGGCATATTGTCGTCAGCAAATAACACCGCTCCCTAATAAGTTCTGTCATTTCTTCATTTCGATACATTTCTTCCTCATCCCAGCACACATTGCTCTCTCAAGAGCCTCCACACGTATGTGCACATGTTCACGTATCGTGTAAACCAAAGATAATGGTAAGTCAAACATTTCCCAGGACACCGACCACAACATTTATTTGGTCATCCAACTCTTCCTTGCGCCAGCTCTAGCAATATACCTCGCCTCGAAGACCCATCTTGTAAGGTCGCGAGAAAAGAAACTTTTTTTTTTTGTATCACTCTCTTACTCTTGGTGGCTACGCTATGGCACTATTTACATTTCCCGTGAATTTCTTTTCGCCATCCTTTCTCCACGTCCCTTCGACTCTTTTGTGTTACCGTGGCTCAATTTTTTACGGGGCATTTCGCATTCCCGTCGGACGTTAATCTGCGGGCTCTGGGTCCCGGTCACGGCTGGACGTGCCAGCGTGTGACGCGAGCCGCGACGCACACACACACGCACACCGAGCACACTTCCACGGTCTGTCGGCGCGGAGATAACGAGCTCCGGAGAGCCCTGCGCGCTCCGGGAGGAACAAAGAATTAAAGAGCGGCACGGAGACGACAGTCGGGGGCCGCGGAGTGTCTCCTGTGGCGAAAAATGGGTTTCAGAAAGGAGCCGATCCGCAATTAAAGGGAAACAAGGACGGAGAGCAGGGAAAAGGAAATGTTCCTCCGTGTCATGAATCAGAGACGCGAACCGGCGGGTCCGTCCGGGGCAAGTAAGAAAAAGGGGTGTCGGTACGGTGTGCGCTTAACCAGCCCTTGGTTGCACACCATTGGCGAGGGGAAAGACCTCGAGCTCGGAAAGCGCTTCCCGTGAGTCGATGCCAGCGCTACGCACTTAGCGCTACCAGGCCGATGTCGACGCAAACGAAAAGCGTCGGAATTTGTGTCGCCTACTGTCGGAAAAACTTCCTATCGAGGGGTTCAGGAAGCCATGGCTGGACTATCTGCTTTCTGCGCTCGCTCGCATGCAGTCCTATGCTCTATCCAGGCCTCCGTGCTTGTGCGACTAGCCGCTAGTTGCCTGACGCAGCACGGCCGCACTATATAGTGGGAAAAACGCGCGTTCCAAGATCAGCCACGTGGCAGCATTCTTGTGCCGCGCAGACGATATACCACCGAGGTGTTTTTGTTGTTGTTTTGCAGCCCGCTACGCACCACCGATAGGGGAGACCATTGAGAAGTGGCTGGATTCATTCACATGCGTTAACTGCGCGAGGGACTGCCAACTTGCCACGGTGCCGCCTATAATCATCCCTGACCTAGGCCGCAGCGATATGTGATAGCCACCCCAGAGGATTGGAGTGGAAAGCTAGGATGTCACATGAGTGACACTGCGGTGGAGACGCTGGCAATATACTGTATAGCCACGCCAGCTATATTGTTTGCGGCTTTACACCACGAGCTGTCTTTTTTTTTTCCATAGTCTGACCGTTCCTTTACCGTCTTCGTTCGCAGTGCTGTCTGACGCTGCTTATAATTCATACTAAGTCTGATGACAGTGCAACAGTGGCAATGTGCAACGTTTCTTTTCTGAACAGCGCATGTCGCTATGTTTCGCCGAAAACTGGGTGCGTGTGCCTGTTTCATTTGCGTGTGCCGTCTGGATGGCGGTTTCTGTTGGCTCGAGATTCAGTTACGTATAGAGTGATAAGCCCCGCGTTCGATACCAACTCGGGTGCCACTCTTTATTTATGTTTTGCTCACTCACTATGACAAATATATTTGCGAGGTCGAAATCATTGCATGTTATACGCCGGTGGCATTCAGCGTAGTTTCGATCCGCGAACATACTTATACTATGTTTGCATTTGCGTTTGTGTTGTTCTTCTCTTTCTATTTCTGCCCGTGCTTCGCATGCGTTCCATCCCGTATCATAGATACACACCAACTTGCTCAACTTTCAGTCGCTCTAAGTATACTACGGAATTTTGCCAGCCAATTAAAGAAAGTCATTTTTTTTTATTAATGGCGTGCTCGTTTAAGTAATGTGCGACACAAATACATTGCCAGATCAGCGTTTCCAGTGATTTCAGTGGAAAGTATTCAGTGACCAATATATAGACGCTCTCAGTGGTGACGAATTTTGAAATCTCATATAAGAAAAGACTTATAACATGAAGTTTCTTTTTTACTGGTAGAGCTATTGAAAAACCTTGCGGAATATCAACAGGTGTCTTCCGAGGAAAAACAATGTCGGCTTGAATAGTGCAACAAAAACAAGGGGGCATAAAAGCAAACACGGGCTTATAAGACAGCAAACGTCACCGTTTCAAGATCGTTTCCCTTTTCAAATTAAACAAGGTAAAGTTTCACGTTAAGCGCTTGTCTCGTAGGACAACGGCTCACAAACACCGAAAGGATTCTATGGAAGCACTTAAATAGCAAAGGGACGAGGAGCTGAACACAATGCAATCTGAAAGTTCGAGCATTCTTCGTGTATCACAAGCAATCCCTAGAGTTCAACAACCGCATTATTGTAGCCTGACGGCGCACAGTAAGCCCACCTATAGCCAGGACGGACCCAGTGGCGCAAATGTGATACTACGCACTGCAAGTATCTCTAAACATTCTTTGTGAGAACATTGAGAAGGGGGGGCTTTTACATGTCCAGCGTGCTGTTAAGGTAATCTGTCTGGTTGCGAAGGACTGTGGCATTACTTTTATCAGTTCGGATAACCAACTCCATGTTTCCCAGATTTTATATGTTCTACGTTGTTTGCTAGGACACAGTCGACATAAAAATAGGACAGCCGAACAGAGAAAGAAACCTGAACTAGTCCGTCCGTGCTTCATCACGGTGAGGTTTACTTGCGTAAAGGCCGTTTCACGCTGCACAGGCCAGTCTTTTTGCATTTGACATTTATCACTTAATTTACAAGATGGTATTTCGTGCACAAATAAGTTCTTCACTTGTTTCTTTTTGCTTCAATTGTCAAATATGAACGTACAACCAATGTTCCTGAAAGCACTTAAATGCAACATAAATAAAATGAAACGTATTTGTTCCTTATTATCCTATCTGTTTATTCAGAATAAAGTTGGAAAAAAAAAAGTCGCAGTTTCTCCCGAAAGTCGAAGCAAAGATTGCGATAGCAAATTAGTGAACAGCTATACAAAGTAAGGATAGTAGCTTTTTTTATTTCGAAAGTTCGCCCAACGGCATAAACTATTAAATATAAAAATGTAGGCTGGTTTCGGCGATGAACATCGGTAGTGCCCGATGGTTGTTTCCATAGAGCCAAGAATCATAGTGCGGTGGTCGCGTGGGATGAAGGTCCACTGTTTGCAGGTAACGCCGTCGTATCTGGTTTAGACCAGGGCATGTCCACAACAGGTGTTTTATTGTAGCCGCGGATGCTCGAGCTGCGTAATATGGGCAGGTATCCGCAAATGGTCCACGGAGGTGTTGTGGCCAGGCATAGGTGACCGATGGGGTAAGTGCCACCCCCACACGGAGTCTCCGCAACACCACCTCCTGGCGTGTAAGGCCGCCTGGGTGGTTTGAACCACACGGTGAAATTAAATCTCATGTGGTGCGGCGGATAATCACTTTGCGGTGATGGAAATCACTCTGGGGGTAACTTGGGAAAGGTGCGTCCACAGCTAGTGGCAGCTCACTGTGGGTGGCGGTGTCAGCTTGCATGTGAGCAGAAATAGTGTCCAGTGGACTCCACTGTATCCGAAGCTGACCGGGCATTTGTGAAGTCATTTGGCGCATTTCGTCTGCGACAGGGTGGGCATTCTGTACCTTCCGAATCTCCTTTATGGCCGAGGTGGGGTTAGTGCGTATTATTGCGATAGCAATTATATGGACACTCAAAAGCAGATTTCTGCGTCGGCGTCGCGTCGCCGTCGGCGTCGCCGTCGCCGTCGCAGTCGCCGTCGCGTCGCGTTGAGGTTCCGTTGACGTCAATGGAGATGAAATCGTACGCGCCCGCGCACGCCGCACGC